>NW_026623463.1:339173-426542 GCF_030028575.1 Malurus melanocephalus
AAAAAAAAGAGAGAATAATAATAATTAGCGGGCCCGGGGAGCGGCGGGGAAGCCCCGCACGGCCCGGCGGGAGCGCGGGACGCGCCGAGGGGCCGCCCGTGGCCGCGCCAACACCGCCACCTATCGGCGCGCGGCAGCGGAAAGTGCCGGTGCCGGCTCCCGCGGCTCCCAGCGAGCCGCACCACCGMCTCGGCCCAAGATTTCTGCCCCGCAAAGCGAAACACATACCCGACAGCTCTGCCCGCTTCGCCCGTGCAAGAAGGTGAAAGTAGGATACCCACACACTGCAGATCAAACTCTTTCCGACTCCTATGATCCCCCTTTTCCCTTACACACGCCTCCATAAAAGCACCAAAAGAAAAATCAGTCACCRATCACCTACAAAACCACGTACAGCACAAACTTGTGGATTTCTAGCAAGCCAGCTGATACTGTTCTACAATAACAGAGGAAAAGGCCTATTCACTTATTTTTTGACTGCATCATATGGCACTTACAGTCTTAACAGTCRTAATACATGCATTAATAATTTAGAAAACCATTCTTCTCCCACCTAACTATGGTGTTTTTCTCAGCAAATGTTACGCTCTCATGTATCATGGAATACACAGCAATGATATTCGCTGCCCAAGTGATCTTCTCTACCAGTGGACTTCTGGTAGATCCAAGTGGTCTTCTTTACCAGTAAGAGCTTAGAAAGAGACGCAAGGCTGAACAAGACCACCATGAAATACAAGAAACAGCCAACCTTTAAACCCACTTTTTCTAGACCTCYACTTTCAGCAGGCGTTACATTACCAAGGGCACAAAAAAAAGGTCAAAAACCTCTTTCATTCTCTGCAGCAAACTCCTCCAAGTGCTACAAGCCACATATGTCACAGGTGCTGCTCCCAGAGAAGCAGGAAAGCCAGGAGGCGTGGAATAATCATCTTAAAGCCAAATTTAGCATTTGCGTATCTGCATCATCCTTCTTAGTTTATTTATGTTGTCCCAGACTACTATTCTTTCATTCAATAATGCCAGCAGAGTAGTACGAACTAATCCTATTCACRGGGAGGTCACATATAAGAATAAGARTTYSTCATAGCCACTTTCCCRTTACCACWGAGGATTCACATCCCACAAGGGCACAGTTCTCATCTCACCCTTCGAATATCTGGGGAAGTTGCACGGGGCAGCACCTAACAGGCAGAAAAAGGAAGTGTTTGAGAAAAAACCTTCCCTGCACTGACTTGCAAATGCGTGATAGCAAACTATCAGTAAACTTCAGTAGCAAACTTCAGTAAACTGAAGCAACACATAAGAACATAAGCATCAGGCTCCAGCTTCCCCCCTCCTCAGGGACAAACATCAGGAACTACATGCTGTATGTAACACTTCCCCATACCACTTTCTCTKCAGAGGTTACTCACTACACATGATGGTACTCATCGTATTCAGTGAGCAAGTGAGCCGTTTAATAGTGCCAGAAGCACATCATCTGTACTGGGATCTGTATCAGCTTCTGTCCTTGACTTGATCTAAATTAATGTTTTATGACAGGTTGGGCTACAAAATCAGTAATGCCTCAAAGAAGAGTCCTCCCCATGGCAGTTACTCAGGACAATTAACAAAATTGCAGTTGGACACAACCTCTGGGACAAATTCCACCCCTTGTAGTTCTTTATCAGAAAAGGGGCAAAGTAAGTGTAAAAACAGTTAAGTCCTATCACTGCTAATCAGGCTCTTATAAAAGAACTCGAAGAAAGCAAATTCACAGGCGTGGACAGACACATCCTCGAAACTCCTGCTTTGCTGCTGTAGGACAGGCAGCAGACAATTGTATAGAGTTTCATTCGTACGCGTAGAAATAAAGTCATGGATATATTCCAAGATGATTACTGGTTCTGCCATAATGACTGATAATTATCAAATGCTATCATTCCATTTACAACAGAAAAATTATACCATTCTCAAACTAAATTAACAATAACACTGCCATCTTTAATCTGTATTAATCTTCACAAAGAAGAGATAACACATCTGATCCTAAATCAAATTCCCACTAAACTCATTAACCATCTTCCATTAACTTCAGTGGGCTTTTAACGAAATCTGTCATTTATTTTTAGATGCCTAGAAGTAGTTGTGATTTAACAGAAAGCTGTCAGCTGCCTAAGTAGGACTGCATATTAACATGCATGTTCTGCTTTGCCCATTCTATAAAAAACCAAACCATAAGTGTCCTTTTATGACTGAGAAAGCAGATCATCTAGGAAATAAAAAAAAAAAAACATGATAAAAATTATTTTAATTTCCAAAACCGGGGTGAAATTTTTTGGGAGGAGGGTACAGCATCACTATCTCCAGTGTCCTCATCTCAGCACCCCATCATCTGCCTGACAAGGACAGAGATTGTATACTTAATAACTCTGGTTTTGCTATTGTTTTTAAAAATACATAATTTTTGAAATAAAAAAAGCATATGGAAGATTTAAAGAAAACAGGTCTCYAAACTCAGTTTTCCTCCAGGAGGGTGGAAAGACCAGAGGCCRTCACCACAAGTAACTGTGTCACTCWAAACCTTCTAAACACCTCTTTTAACACCTCATTAACAGGTAATAGAYGATATTCRGCTMCTGCAAAAGCTTAAATTGCCGTGARTAGATATGAGAAAGGCTGCAGAATTCTTCATTTTGGTTAAAGTACTCTAATCCTGCACTGGGTTGGACAAATTCTTGCCCCTGTTAGCCTGGGATAAGCGACGAGGGACATTTTTGAGTCCCCTCACACAGGATCACACGCTTTGGAAGCCTGTGMATCTGCGGAGCACTTAGGTGGACACAAACCACATAAAATAACAGAAAAATACTAGAGATGGGTTCCTGAGAAATCAGCAGGATAGAGTACAATACAGCAAACAAGTAGCTCACCRGCATCTTTGATCCTCAAATAAATTGACAGCTTAAACATATATACAGTAGTCTTTTTAGCACGTGTCATCTTTTGTAGTATTTCAGCTCTTAAACACTGTTCCTCCCACTAAATAATTTCCTCTTGTCTCAGTTTATTCATGCTAAGCACTTGAAAAAAAAGTGCTTTTCATCTTATGCACACAATGAGGTAAACTACAGCACAGAATCATTTTGTCTCTATGCAAGTCTGGTTTGTCATATTTCTCCATGTGGGTTAAAAAGTTCTTTAACTTAAAACATTTCTCTTTTAAGTACCTTGTCAGTGTATGCTCCCTTCAGATGACAACATTAAAGCCCTCAACAAGCATTTTCTGAACTTAAAATAAATCTCATCTTTAATGATGTTACAATATACCACACCAGAAACCGTATTAGAAAACCAGCAACTGCTGTCACAGCACACTTTCATCTTAAGGTGAGAGAGGCACAGAATCTGTGAACTTCAATGACTGTTTTCAACTGCAGAATACAAGTAATGAAGAGGTTAAAAATAAAATCTGCTATTTACTCGAGAGAAAGCCACAGTAATTAGATTCTACCTGATATCTGACTGTGCATTTCACTTTGGCATCTAAAAATGGTAAAAAATGGCAGAGTACTACTCTGCCTTAAAATTCATAGATTCAAAGCTCTTGGTGTACTGACAGCAACTCCCCCAGCATCCAACTTACGCAAAATTGCTCCAAGCTCACAAGAGAGAAAGCTCTGGCTGCATTTGACATCAAGGACTGAAGTATTATTTATTTCAGTAGGCCATAATTTTTTTCTTCATCTCAGCAAAGGTACATAACTGGAGAAGTTGTCCAACAAACTTTCTTTCCCACAGTAAATCACATATTTTCAACAAAGGACCAAAAAAACACCCAAATAAAAAAACCCCACCCACACAAACCCCATCTTCAGACAGTCTAAATAAAGACCACAAAATCTCAGCCAATTTCCTTTTCCAGCTCCAAATTTTGAGCTAATATCTTGATGTAAAGAAACCAAACCACTAAGAACTTACTGATCAGCTCCAAAAGCTAACAYATATTTTATTTCTAGATTGAATTCTGCTTGTTTCAATATTCACTTCTGTTTAATTGATAAAGCTCTTTCTACAACATAGTGTTCTCTCAGTTTTCCTAAATGTGAGCTTTTCCTMCCCCATAGTAATATTATTTGCATCTATCATTTTATTAGTTAGCTATAAACTGGGGTTTAGTTCCATGAAAAACAGATAAAAGGGAAAGCTATGCAAAAGATGCTGGTGAAATTAAGTGCTGTATTTGCAATTACTTCGTTTTTTTTTTTGTCCTTTTTTCCACATGTGCAAGCATAACTAAATAAATATTTAGTGGAAAGAATACACACACCCTACTGAGCCTCTGGAAATAACCTGACAGTATCTCTGATCGCAGTGCATACACAAATGCCATGCTGTGAGCTCTGCTCAAGAGACAGAAGGCTGCATTTAAAGCAAGAAGAGAACCACGTAAGATCAAAAGACAAATAAGGAGCAGTTCTCACTGGTTCCTCTGGGGATATCCTCTTTCTCTTTGACAGGCAACTAATTGCCTAATCTCAGTTATTTTTAATGAGAATTATAATGATTCTACCAATTTTAATGTTGACAAAACAAAACACACTGTCTATAATCAAGTACCTGGATATAAGCAAACACAGATGACCCACTTGTTATCCATCAGAGAGAATTCTGCCAGGAAATRTGAGCCATCTTAAAGCAATTTTGATGCTTAGAGAGGGATTTTCAGCATCCCCTTTCCCTAGGTCATAGATAGATAACCATCTAGCAATGCAGTTGAGATAAAGGGCTATGTTCTGTACATATCCAATGAGTTTCAAAGTCTGCTCATAGAGTCAGCTGAGGTCTATCACAACATACAACCTCACTTAAAGAATTTATACATTTGCAGTAACATGTAGTTTGGGAATCACAGGCTTTCCTAATTTCAGAAACCTTTAAATGAGTAGGTGTAAAATATTTAACCTAACTACAGGTGAAAGCCCTCTTCCTCAGCATCCCACAAAGTACCCTTAACCAAGGATGCAAAGGAAAGAATCCACCGACCATATTAGCATCCTGAAAGTTTTAAGTGAGGCATCTGAGCCAGGAATTGATTTTCATTCCTCCAGAAAGCTGTACACAATGTCACTCTGCATGCTGACACTGTCCCCAGAATGGACGTGGAAAAGAAGTTTAGTGTCATAAAGCAGTATATATGGAGAAGTGATAAAATGTTACAGCCTTTAAGTTTCATTACCCAAAGCATGGAGCTGAAATTTATTTTTCCTTTACCTGCAATTTGGTTTAAATAATTTTAGATTTAATGCATAAAGAGTGTTCAATYCCCTGGTCTTCTGTGTAATTTTCATGTGTAGATGCTTTTCTCAAAGGCAGGAACACCCTGAAGTAAAAAACACTTAAATATTTAATCCCACTTTTACTAACAGATTTTTCAATCACCTATTTCAAAATTAACTTAGGAGGGGAGGAAAGAGTCCTTGGAGCATTTTAAGTTACACCAGCATAACATAACAAATGCAGCAAGTATAGGGAGTGGTTTGGCATACTGAAAGAATTTGGAAAGATGAAATTCTCTGTATTAAAAGCCATCTCTGACCCATGGGACAAACAGCCCAGGAGGGACTACATGACAGTGGCTAATACCCACACCCCACCCCACCCCCCCCAGGTTACTTTAAATAGTACATAGTGGGTTTAGTAATTAAATTTTAAAAGAGCCAAATTAGCCTGTAACTAAGAAGGGTCATATTTTAGAACTTGTATTATTTTCTGTTTCCTGAAGGCTGAAGAAAAGCCACACAAGGTCTCATGAAACAGGAAAACTATGTCTTACTGAGCGGTGCTAATTGTAGAAGGGGGAGATGGAGGATCTTAAGGCCTTTCACTTCCCCCGTCCCCAGCCCCCTGTAAAGCTTACACCCATTATGCCTTTCTTTTCAACTCCTTAATCAATTCCTTCCTCTTTTCCCACCTCCTCCCGTTTCTAATCGTTACCCTTGAAACTATATTGAAAAGCTTGGATCAACTAATAATTTAGTCATGCTTGTTAAAGAAGTATTTATATAGCATTAACAGCTGGCCTACACTTCCCATTGAATATCATTTGCCCTTTGATGGCCATTTTTTGGTGCAACACCTGAAATTAAGTCTGGATTTCCCACAGAAGCCTATCACACTAGAAGCCAACTCAGAGTTGCTAGAAACAGAGCAAAAACCTCTGCAATTAACCAGTTTTTGTCCTATGATCTTCAGGAAGCTGGGAATAACGTTCCCTACCCCAGCTTTTACAGAAATTATTAAGAACAGCTGATGAAAAGTACAAAAACAAAACATAAGACATCAGTGCRGGGAAAGGAGCACCCGGGATGCAGAATCTGATCTGCTGTGAAAGAGGATGAAAACCGACCACTTCTCAGCTTTTGTCGCGGCAGATCCCTTGTTACCACCCTGCTGTGCAGAACCATTTTAAGTTATTCTGTTAAATAACAAATTCCCAACAGTGCAACTCAACAGTTCACACGTGCAGAAAAATAAAGACAATAAGCTCAGAGTTCAACACCACTTSTCTTCCCCAGCAAGTACGTTATCAGGCCTCTATCCAGGTGCCCATTTACACTCCCACAGTTTCAGTCTCTSTGCAATCACTGGCAAATGGGTTCCCATGAATCAGCAGTATCAATGACCGACTTTCAGATTAACTTCTCTGGCTCCAATGCATGCATATTACACAATCTTGTAATGACTTATTTCTAATTTTTGAGTGGTCAAAATACTCTAGTAATACCACAACCCACAGAATGTAACCTGATTTACAGCACAGTGAAGCATACGCCAAAATCCTTCTTTTATCAGCCACTGAGTTGAGCATTTGTGGGATAATTTCCTGCCTAACCTGTACCTTTCTCTGTGACCTTCCCCTTTCCCCCCAACTGTGAAAACAAGGATATGAGAGCAATTTGATAAATTCCCGTGCTCCAACTCAGTACAGCATTAAGAAACAGGTACAGCTGAACTATGGAGCGGGAAAGCACTCCCAGGCTTCTGAATCCAGGCATAGCTTCAGTGACTGAAGAGACACAAATCCTGCTGACTCACAATAGCAGAAATCCCTGCAGAGTATCTTCACATAAATACCATTTGCACTCTCCTTGCTGAAGGAATAAGTTGTAAAGTAATACTGATTTGAAATAGAATACAAGATACCTGGGAAAGTAAAGCAATGAAATGAGGTATGCTTCAAAACTTAAAAATTACTTAAATACAGATTGATTGAAGTTTTAATTTGACCTGACTGTACCTTGTGGCTTTAGGAATATATTACCTACTTTCGCCCAACACTTCATTCTTGTAACCCTGCCACACTGCAAACCAAGGAGAACAGAACACAGATGTGCTGGCTCAGCATATTTTGAACATTTGTCCCTGGAGCACCTTCTAGGCCAGAGACTGCAAACAGCTGGCACAGGTCCCAGTCATCTACAAAAAAGCCTGTATATCCTGAAGTCCTGGTTCTCCTTCAAATGGGATCCAGCTTTCTTCAGTACCCTACGGATCCTGTAAAAGAACCTCAGGCAGTAAGAAACTCTCATTTTCCACAGGACAGCATCTTCCAGCTTAAAAGCAGCATGTACCTCAAGACTGCTGGATCCATAGCAGCCATGCATGACACACACCACTGACATTTAGCCACYCTTGAGCCAGCCATTTTGCCAACGACAAACGACATTCTCTTTATCTTTGAATACAYAACTTGCGAAGGAAAGATTACAGCCTATCATTTCATACCTAATCAATATCCGGGTAATCATCTTCATGCAGTGACAACTAAATTTATGAGCRACACCCTGTTTATGAAGCAGTCCTGTCCTCTCCCTAAAACTGCTGAGGCCTTGTTTTCTGGTGGATATCCACCTAAAATACTTAATTAGATGCCCAAGGGTCTTTTGTATATACAGGGTCCAAGGCTCATGTATATACTATGTCAGGCATCTAACACTTCTGAAAAACAATTACTTCATTCTCCAGAAACCACTATCATTATAAAGACACCCTGAACCTCCGTGGCTTAAAACAATTCAACACAAAACAATACCCAGTCCCCACAAAAACAAAACCCAAGCAACTCCAGTATCAGAAGTCTGCATAACCCAGTTAGTAATGCATGGGAGTCCAGAACAGCTCACAGGTATGTTTCCTCATTCTTACACAGGGTGTTAGCCCAGTGGCCACTCTTCCACAGCATCAAAACCATGAGCTGCAACACTGTTCTCAATACATGGGAAGGAGAGAAAATCCCTACTGCAACACAGGATTTAAAGCTCCTCTTCCAGCTCCACTGACAGAGCCAGGGAACTACTGCTGCATTGTCCCACTAAGCACAGAGCACAAGAGTCATCGCTTCTAAAACCCACACTAGGCAACCTCCCATCCAGGGAGCCAAGACTCTTCCCACACAAAGTACAGGGGAATTCCTCTCTGACCCTTCCCAGCTGCTACTAATTGCTGGCCACATGGACAGGAACATCCATCAGCAGCTCAGGTACAAGCAATCATGACAACTATAAACAAAAATATTTGTAAGTGAATGTTTGAGTCACAGGGTAGCACTGCTGCCACTCAAGATAGGCTCCTGACTTGAATTAGTTTGCCCAAACCTGTTTTTMAGCCCCATTTCTGAAGAACTCAGCATTTTAAAAAAAGCTGTTAATCAACTGAAGMAGGTAGAAAAGGAACATTCAACTGATTTGAGGTTGGGGGAATTTACTTATACTGACAGATGTCTAAGTACTTGAAAAGATCCTTTAAATCCTTGGGAGGACTGAGATGTGACTTGGGTGAAAAATTACCTTTAAATAGAGGAAATAGTAGATTTAAGGGGCTATCAGACTTTTGTTTTATTTCTTCATATTAGAGTGCAACTACTTAATATTTGCCAAATAATGAATTAAAACTTTTTTAAAAAAATAGTAAGAATACTAGCTGATAAATACCGTGGTTTTTATATCCCTTGATATCATAGAATCATAGGATCATTTAGGTTGGAAAACACCTTTAAGATCATTGAGTCCAATTATAAAACCTAACATTGCCAAGTCCATCTGTCAGATAGAGACTGAATGCCCATTATTCAGGTATGCTTCAAACAAACTTAAATTACTGATGTTCTGATAGGGATGACCTAAATATAATAGCATGACAGATATTTTCATGCCTGCCTTCAATATTTTGACATACTTTGACATATTTTGACACATATTTTGACAAACTACAGCCCACTTTATCCATCCCAAGAGCTAGGAGGTATACCCAGTGCTCCCTCTTTCCAGCTGATGCCATAACTGGAGGCCTGAAGTATCTTTTGACCTGTGTAAGATGCCACACCACCATTCATTCAGTACAAATATGGAAAGATGCTGCTGTACATCCAAAGTGGACAGAGCCACCTGCCTGCAGTCTGCACTACACAAAAGGCTGGAGCTCCTGCACACCCATGTAGACACCATTTTCAGCTGCCTAGTGCTAGACAGTCCCCAGTAGCACACAGACATTAGGGATTGTTTTTCCAAAACAACTTGATGGAGCTCCAGAGCCTAAACTCTGGATCTTGGACTTCATTCTGGCAGCCAAACTTAAAATAAAAAACATGCATGAAGTATTTAATATTATTAAGAGTACAAGTGCTTTTCAGTATGCTGTGAGCTGACCTTAACCAATGACTACAAGAAGGAAAAGATTGACCAACTGTATCCCTATCCTCTTAAGTTTCAAATGAGATGCATGACCCCGCAATCACTTCTCTTTCCTCCAGAAAGCCACACACAAATGCATTCTCTCTCAAATTCTGCATCTAAGCCAGAAAAAGCTAAATGCTTCTTTGTATTTGGTCCATGTATTCAGCAGGGTCATTTTTGGGAAAAAACATACAGCCATATACAACAAGGCAAGAAAGGCTACCATTTGCAAATGCCATTTATCATTTGCAATTTATGGTGACATGACAACTAATCAACCTGAATTCACAGAAAAACAACCAGGAGAAAACCAATATTTCTGCAATAGAAACTAGAGGAAACAAAGGCAAATGAAAATTAAACAGAAAAGAGTTGGCAGAGTAAGACTACAGGAGAAACTGTGCTCACTTTCTGTATAATGCTAATAAGATGCAGACTTTGGTTTATGACTAGAGGTCCTACATCATGCTCCTGTATCAGTAAAAGTCAGTCACAGCAAAACCTCTTAGTAAAGCAGAAAGATTAAAGAAAATTACACGTATACTCCACCACACCTTTTTCATTACATATTTTGTGGAATAGCTTGGTTCATGGTAGGAAACAACCTCCTCAACATTACCTCCCTTGCTCAGTAATTTATGATGACACCAGTCACTGCTGTATACATGCACTGCTCACACATAACATACATGTTTTGCCATCATATATCAATTGATTATAGAATATTTCCATTACACAGGTACCTTGAGCATTCAGATTAACTTAGTACAATTTTATTGTTCATTCGAAAGTTCAAKCATGTTTTCAGAAACTGTCAATTACTGAAAAAAAAATGAAAACTGAGCTTTAAAAAAAAAAAGTTTTCTAATGTATAATTTTACATTCTTTAAAGAGGCACCATTGACAGAGAAAAGCGGTTCTCCACAGGCAATACCACAAACATAATGTGACAAAAATATGAAGTTAAATGTACTAGTTGATATATGTAAAAACTATATAAGATTAAGGAGTTTAGATTTTAAGGGTGTAGCATAGCAAAAGCACCAGTTCAAAGATGAGAAGTTAGGAACAAATTCCATTCTTCCTCCCACAGATGGGTGTTTTCCTTCTGTACACAGAAAAACAACTCTGCAACATGAAGAGTCAGGGCATTTTTTCCCCCCACTGTCATATATTTTTAACTCAGTAAAATAATTYTTCCAGTTCACCAAGTTACTTGGTATTCACTTTCAACACTAGAGAGAGAACCACATCAAAAACATGCTGTTCATATTTCTTTGTTTATATGGAAAAGGAGGTTGCAGAAGACTAAGCTACATTTCAATGCTCTCCAAACATTTAACAAGACTGATTAACTAAACTTTAATCATGTGACAGTACAAAAGATAGTGCCTATTATATATAAAAATTATTTGAATGAATATAAACTTATTTGATAAAAAGTTTCAAATCCCATTTTTTTCAAATTATCTTTTTTTTATTTAGTATTATATTACTTAATATTTGTAATATCTGGAATAACATTTTTTAAAAGAAGAAATAAAAGTGCTGTAAGAGCAAATGTTTTATAATATGGATTATTTTAAATACTGCAGTAAAGATATTTCAAGGCATGTAGATTTTCACTGAATAAGTAATCAACTCYGCATGCCAGTACTCTCAATCAGTAAGATATTCCTAGCTTGAAGTAGTTTTAACAAGTGCCAAAGCACCTTGATTTAGAAGTATTAAACACTTGCACAAAGAAAATAAAGGACCCCCCCCTCCAAAAAGTAAAACAAATAAATCAAGCATCTACACATAAAAAAAACTGCATAAAAATACCTCTTCAGATGCTGTTCCAGTTCCAAGAATAATATTTTCATGATTATTTGGTTAGGACCCGGTTTCAGGAGAAGTGTCACGTTCATTGATGTATCTACTTAGTACCTGCTGAATAGTTCCCCCCAGAGGGAGAGTCAGAAGAAATACCTCTGGGTCCTTGGTGGCTGTAAGATTAGCATTAGCATTCCACTATTAACCACGGGTCCTGAATTCYGCACTACTTTAAAGAATGGCAAAGCTTTGCCCGTTAAAGATTATCCACTTGCTTCAATTCAAAGTTTGCTGAGTTTAATACTGGTTGGTCATGATCAAGAAAAACAAGAACGGCGAACAGTGATGACACCACAGATCACTGAGGTCACATGGTGTTCTGTTACATAAAGCATCAAAAGAGATTAAAATCTTCATGATTAGGTTTTCAAATCTCAAACAAATGCATCTTCTCTCAGCAGTGCCAAATTCGCCAACTCTGAAGCTGATTCAGCCTGCTTCTGTTTTTTTGTGAAGCACATGTTAATTGCTACAGGTAGTTAATTCTGCTTAGCGAAAGGCAGCTCAAGTTGCAGTTTGTACTGTTTCTCAAATAAAAGTTCAAAGACTTAATGGCAATTCTAATTAGAYAAAAAAGTGACAGTAGCCTGTTTGCCAGAAAATATTTTACACAGACAAATCCTGTCCCTCACTGCTACTTTAAAAAGAACAAGTGATGAGAGTTGGAGACATGTATCTAGTTAGTCAGATAAAGATAGCAACTCATCATGTATCAAGCCAAGATTCAATCAAATATTGCACATTCCCCCTCACAGAAACACAGATTGCCATAAGGAGGTTCTGGTGCACTGTAGTAACTCTCTGYCATGTAACCATGAGGCTATAGTAAGTACCCTCATCCAACACTGCTTCAATGTAAACATTTTCTTTCCTCGACCCTGCTGAATGTTTTCTCTCAGTGTGGAGAAAAGTTCACTGCCCACAGTACAGTGTAGAGAAGCAATAAAGAATAATTTCCCTACTCCATAGGAAGCTGCAGAGTGAGAGATAAGTCCTCACCATGGTAACAGCCAGCCACTTGCAGCATGCGTGCAGGAACTCCTACAACACCAGAAAGTATGTGCATTGATTGCAATGGCTATACTCCTCCATCAGACCAAGAACACAAAAATGCAGAGAAAAAAACAGAAATCCAACCTAGCAAACATTACTTGAGCTCACTGCTTATTGCTAAAGTGATGTCAGGTGTATCACCTCGAGTAGATTTGCCTTGTAAGAATATATCGGAGAGAAACCAAACGGAAGGGTCAAACAAGTTCTTAGAATTATGGAATGATYTGGGTTGGAAGGGACCTTAAAGATCATCTTGTTCCAACCCTACCTGGACAGGGAGGGTTCCATTAGACGAGGTTGCTCAGAGCCCCATCTAACCTGACCTTGAACACTGCTGGGGATGGGGCACCCACACTTTCTCTGGGCAACCTGTGCCAGTGTCTCACCATCCTCACAGTTAAGAGTTTCTTCCTGCCATTCAGTCTAAACCTGCCCTCTCAGCTGTCTCTGAGTGTGGCCATATATATCTATCTCCAATTCTGCTGTACCTTGCCAAGGCAGTGAAGAAGTGATTGATAGCAAGAAAAGTAGGTATTACACAATAAAAATGAAAGGAGTCTGGCTTGGGTGAGAAAGAGTAAGTTAAAACCAACTCTACTTATTACAACCAAGAAGTCTACCATCACACACAGAGAGTATTTTCATTAGGAGGTGGTCAGGAAGCAAACGAAAAGAAAAAAAATGCAATTTTTTTCCCCCTGGAAATGAGGGATGCAGCAGGATTAGTTCCCCATTCCTAAGCCTAGAGAAAATTCAGATCATTTAACTGGGGCTTCAGATGTACTAACTGCGAAGGAGGACAGAGTATTTCTAAATGGTCTACCCAGAACCTTGTATGCTTGTCTTACAAGGACAGAGCACAGTGTTCCTATTAAGGCACACCAAGGAGATGAAGCTGAGAAGTTACAGTTTACAACAAATGTTTCTCTCATTACATCAAGTCCATCTTCCTAAGCACAGCAGGGGAATGGGTAACACTCAAGGCTGATTTTAGCATTCTCCTCTCACACCCACACCGAAAAGGCTTGGAGRTGGGACCACTCATGGTGAAGCAGTTGTATTCCTTTATCTTGGTCTTTGGAGAGGATGGATGTTTATTCTGAAAGCAGAGCTACTCTTGAAAGCTTCAAGTGGATACTTACATGGCACAACCATGTATAAGAGGGAGGTGAATCAAAGTCAACGGGTTTAAATGAAAAATAAACAAAAACAATCATACCAATAAACAACTACTGAGAAAGTTTGACCCAGTATTACTGAGTAACTTCACTATTCAAGATGAAATATAACTTACAGAATGCTTACTTTAAAGAGCCGAAGCATCAAACTGACTACAAGAATGCTCAAAACTAATTCCAAAAAGCAGAACCAAGACAGACATTTTACTTTGAGTGGCATCCTTGTACATCCTTCCAGAGTTGGAGACTTGGTATAGTAATTTGATACTACTTTAGCTATGTCAAGGAAAATGGTTTCTATACCACTGATCTAAAAGCACCTGATTGAAATTAATCACCTTTTTATTTGGGGGGCAGCTGTGCCCCAGAAGAATCTTACCAATTCCACACTCCTCACCTTCACAAAAGACAGCAAAGGACATGCTTTGTTAGTTACCAGACTGAAAACAAATTAGAGTTAAAACACAACTGCTTCAGAGCCAGGTATTCTGATAACTACATGATTTTTCTCATAAGCATTTCCCATAAATTTGACAGTTGGTTACAGTGCATTCAAGTAATTAAAAGCATTACTCAGTAATGTGTAAGTCAATAACTTAAGGTAATAGAAACCACAAAGAAATTGTAAGCCAACTGGATTAACTAAGAGATTGAACATTTTTACTGCTTTGAAAAATAGCCTCTAGCTGTAACTGAAAAATGCCTGAAGTACAAGGATCTTCGTTCTTCTCCTGTCACATTCAAAAATTCAGCATCAAGCTATGCTTTCCTTCCTTTGTCCTGAACCATCCTGGCTCTTATATAAAGTGACAGATTGTGCACAGATGAATTATCACTCTGGGTACACTAGAAAGTCAGATACAGGCAAATTTTAACATTTAATGGAACCAAAAACAAGATTTCATGCATGATAGCATCAGGGTACCTAGGTTCTCCCCCACCCATAGCTCATACAACCAAAGGCGGGGAGGGAGCCTACTTCAGGATTCTTAATTTGTGGTAGTCCTTGACAGTTTTGCTTTAAAGAAAATTAAATTAAAAAATACATCAGCCCAAGTTTAAATCTAACCTGTAAGTGAATGAATCTGGCATGAATCCAGCAGCATTTACTGTTAATGTCAGTCTGAATGAAATGTAGCACTTCAGCCCAAATTCCTCAGCATGTCACACATCACTGAGTGAGCTGCCATACCTTCATGGAGTAAACATTTAGTACATTCGTTTTCCACATTCTGCAGAGGACTTCAGACACAGCGTGAATAATGCAGACTTCACCAAAAGACAATGCAGAAAATAAAGGCACCCTTTAGACTGCAGATATAAAGCACCCTACAGTAATAACCATCAATTTTGACATGACGCAACAAACTAAGAATAAATTTAAAATTCGGATGTGCCTGTGAATGCTTGATAAAGCAGAAAATATACCAGGCATTAGAGCTCTTCTGGAAAATTAAAAGTTACAAACATGCAATCCTTAAGAAATTTAAGGGTTAAAAAATTACTAGAATAGTTATCCAAAATTCACAGGAGTCAYCAGGACTCAGGATTTCCTAAGTTTGTTTTGTGATTACAGCACAGTCTCCAAGACTCTTACTTTACAAATACTTCACAAATACATACTTTATATGAAGTTACAATGTTTACTGTTATGGGAAATGCCCCATACACAATTTGCATCTACAGGATTTTTTAAAGCCGTGTTTCCTTGCACCTTCCTATTTTAAAATCAGTCTTTCACGGAGTGCTTTGGCACAGGGCTTTGCAAGGCTGMTAGTCAGAAACAGCAGCACATGAAAACTTAAACTGACTTCAGAAAATATTAGAACCCATCAGTAATGCAATGCATGCCAGATTATCAAAGGAAATAGTTTTGACAACAAGAAAAGGTAAAAAGCACAAAAAAACCTGCAGAAAGGCATCTGCACTGTAGTGAAAAATCAAAGCACTGAAGTGAAAGACAAGAACATGGAAAACAAATTGGGAAGGTTCTCATCCCCAAATGCTGGCAGCAAAAATCACTCCTGTACTTTTGCTGTMTTCTTACTTTGAACGAATATAATGAAGCATAGTTAGAGAAGATTGCTTAATGATAGAATGAAAGCTATTAAAAAAAAACTTTAATATCCTAGTTGAACATCTGAGGCATTTTTTTATACATCCCCGATACTCATCACTAAGCAATACCAAAAGGTATGGCTTTCAGTTACAGAGATAAGCATTACAATCGCACAGGTTTAGCCTGTTAGTTTACACTCCATTTTTATTTTCATCTTGGTACCCCTACATATAGTGCTGAAAAGCAAACCCTCCCTGTGTGAAAGATCAAGACATAGAGAAAAGATCTCACTGGATCTGAAATGCCCATTTAGCCTGGGAGCCACCTCTAGGCATGGCCAGAGGCAGATGTTTAGGCAAGAATCCAAAAAGGCAGGCAGATAAATGCAACTTTCCTACAGTATCCTCCAACCAGCAGCTTGAGGAGCTCCTGCAGCAGAAATAACTTAGTGTTTAATGATGCAAGAGAATTTTCTTCCAAGAGCTGGTCCATTTGTTTTCCTTTGACAAAATGACTTGCATCACATAGTTCCGAAGATTTTGTAAAATTCTGGTCAGTTAATTTTGAGTTAATTACCCAGGGAAGAGACATTTTTTAAACTATCAAATAGGAAGCATCAATCACCCTGGCTTCTAAAGAGGTATGATTTTATATCAGGACTGCTCTTGAGATTCAAGAACACACATTAGAAACACCTGGAAGCCAGCACAAGCATGAAAGAGCAGCTACAGGAGTCAGTCTTCTCCAAGAACCTCAGTGAGCCATCTGCAAGTGAGGACTTGACACTCCACTAACTGAAAGTCACTGAACTTCTGTCATTTAATTATACAGAACAGCAAGTGTCATCAAAGCATGTTCAAACTGTGGAACTCTGTTAGCATTGATACTGAACACACACTCCCAACTAGAATAGTTACTGGTTACTGCTTTTTGTACTGTGGAGATGAGTAGAATCAGGTTAAGCCTCCATGGGACAAGCCTAGAATCTGTTCCACTTCTACAAGTAAAGCATCTCTCTACCCTGGCTATGCTTTGTTATCCTAGTCTAAAGTGAGTGCTCCTTTCCTTGGCTGTAGCCCCTGTGAAACGCAAACCAGCAGAGTCTCTGATTAACAAGAAGACTGATGAACATGAACTGGCACAGCACAGAAACAGCAGCTCTGCATTTTTTGCGGGAACGGATTGTCAATTTATTTTGCATGTTATATCAGCTGAATACAAAATCAAATATGAAAGATTTGCAGACATTCAGCCAGATTGGAGGGGAAGGAACCTTGCTTCCCAAAACATATTTTGTGGTGTTGGCATTYAACTTATGCATACAAGAGAAAACTTAAGAATACTGTGAAGTTGTACTTATCAGTCGTATAATCCATGAAATGGAGTCTCACAATTTCAACAGACAAATGCACCATGAAGAAAGACTCAGATCTTCCTACTGAAAGACATCATCCAAAACTTTCACAGGAAAATTGTAGAGTAAATCTCTGTCCTGCCCAAACCTCCAAAATGGGACTCACTATTACGCAGGAGCTAACAGGAAGCAGTTACAGCTATGCTAATGATGTTCTTTCTCAGTAATACTGGAACTTTATGAAACTAAACTACAGCAGATATTCCTTGTGTGTTTGGTGACTTCCACATTAAAGAAATCAAGATTTAGAATAACATCATTCTAGCCATAATCAAGACAGGAAAATCTGTGGGAAGGTAGCTGTAGAGGTAAAAAAATCTTGCCTTCTTTCAGTTTCCAGAGAGCAGCCTGTACTCAAGCAGCAGTGCAGGCCCAATAAGCTTTGGGAGCCATAAGGCTACCATCTTATTTTTAACAAGTCAGCCTGTTTAAAAAAGGAGGCAAGTAGCACATCACCTCTGAGACACTACAAAAGCACTGATTCATCCAGGAGTAACCAACCCCTTTTGGTATTGCAAGCATAGAAGTGATAACATGACCCTCACTGCTCTGAGCAAGCTGCAGATACCAGACAGACTAGGTTTCTCTCTGCCTTGCCGAGTATTTTCCCACRGAAGGAACAACGCTTTGCTATCCTGCCTCTCTTCTTCAGTTATGTCAGAAATTCTTTAATGCATTGCTTTCCACAGAGAAAACCACTCCACAAGGCCCAAGCATTTGGCTCCTGGACCACCCCAGGACCACTCATGAGCAGCACAAGGKGAGTGCTGTGCATGGAGAGAAAGAAGGGTGTAACTTGCTGCTGAAACTGAAACTTCAAGGTCTGACAAGTGTTCTGTGTGTTACCTGTTCTTGTGCAAACGACTTCCATGGCGCTGTGAAACCTACTGAAGTGCTTAAAGAGSTCTGACAGGAAAATGGCATCAAAGTAACACCACAGGTGGCAAACTAAATACCTTGCCATTTTGAGACACTGATACCACACAGGTCTTTTCCTGCAATGAAATTCCCATCGGTGGCCTACCTGGAATGATTAAGCTATATTAGTTGGAGTGTCAACAACACCCTAACATTAAGCATTAGCTCCTTTAGCAGGCATTGGAAGACAGCACTAGTCC
Organism: Malurus melanocephalus; assembly: GCF_030028575.1. NCBI lineage: Eukaryota > Metazoa > Chordata > Aves > Passeriformes > Maluridae > Malurus > Malurus melanocephalus. The sequence goes on from NW_026623463.1 coordinate 357,584, forward strand.
TAGACTTCATTATTTCTACTGTGAACATTTACCCTGTATTTATTTTAGTACACTTCTAAATTGATTGCTTTTGCCAATGTTAATTTCAGAAAAGACTGGAAGTCACCACCTTCAATTTTCTTATCTGGCTATGTAACAACARCCAGCAATTCCAAAACTGGCTTCTGACAAAGCATTTTCTTCAGAGACCTTCTGACTACATTTTAATTTCTTCCCTTATCAGTCAGAAGCACAAAATGTGTCAACATTGCAGATGTGCTGAAATGCTCCTCAAGSCAGAAACTGGAACTTCAGTTCCATAGCCAGTAATTATCCATTATTTTCTTGAATTTAATTGCTCTCATCAGGTGAGCAAAAAGCTCTGAAGGTTATTTGGGAGATCAGAATAAAAATTTGTAAGAGTATCACTGTATCTCAGAAAAAGAAAGATTATTTTCATATACACTATAATTGAGACTGAGAAATGCATCTATAATGAAATGAAATATTAAATAACAGAACCACAGGAAAACCATCAAACTATAGATTTGGAAACTAGAGAAACACGTTAGTGAACTAAAGAAAGATGTAACAGTAAGAAGCAAAGAAGAGAAATGAAAAAGCAAGTGGAAGCAGGGAAGGAAGAGGGAGAAAAACTAGTCGGGGCAAGCCAAACAGTTAGGAGAGCAAAGCATTAAAGATAGAAGGATCAGGAATTGTGTGAGGGACCGAAGGGGATAAAGGAATTATGAGCTAAAAATACCCAAAAGAAAGGTAGCAGCAGATTTTTTTTTTTTTTTTTTTTTTTACATTTAATACAACGCCTGAAAAGAAGAATGAATGTTTCTGGAAATGCCATACTTGCCAAGGAAAAACACAGAAATATAGAAGGGGAAGAATTAAGAAACTAAATCTACAACTGCTTGCTGCCAAAGCCCTGCAGTTTCTCTTGGCAGACCAGCACTTCCACTGATAATCTAATGCCATGGGATCACTGTCTTATGATGACAACTTTTAGAAAAGAGGATGAAAAAGGAAAAAAAAAAAAAAAAATAGAAGTTCCGGACTCTCAATTTCTCTTTCCCACATACATGWGCAAAATCATCCAGCCTGGGACAACTTTCTCCTTAGTTTCATGCTCCAAATACACTGTTCTACAGAAATGCTTTAACCTAATGTACAAGAAGTAAAGCAGTTACATTATCCAAGACCTTCACACAGCTTATCTTACCCCTCTGTGGAAAGGGCTAAGATGACAATGCTAGGGTAGCTCCCTCCAAAACGACGCATCCAGCACTGAACTGTGCTGTCCTGCCTTTTGCAGCCATACACCAAAGYATCTCCAAGACACAGGATGTCCTGCCTGGGGCACTGCAGCTCAGCCACACAACAGCAGCCCCTGGTGCAGCCAGCACAACAGCTGCCCTTCAGTGCAGGTCATTTACACACCATTCAAAGTAAAAAACCCAGCCTACATCCACCTTTCCACAACCAACTGATTTGGCCACCACATGCGTAAGGATTTTTTAGGAGAGCAGCATTCCCATGTGAACTTCAAACAATATGCTGCTATTTTCACTCCTCTTCRGAGCAAAAGCACTTTGAGTGGGCTGGACAGATGGATGGATGCAACGCCAGTTTATTAACCTACGTGCATTTCAGCTGTAGTTAACAAAGGGTAACATTTCATATTGTTCACTGAAAAATGCATCAGAAGCGGCAAGGATGATGGGTTATAAATGTATTCCAAAAACTTTGTACTTCTGGCTTCTGAATATCAATTTATTAAGTTAAAAGAAGAAAGGGTTGTCATTTCCAATGCGCTTGGAGGGAGCAAAGAAACCCCAAACCAATCAAAGTTTTTTACTTTCCCCTTTGGTGAACAGCTCAATATCCCATTAAACTTCTGCAGTGATCCCTATCGGAACATACATCCTGATCTAAGTCCAAAGATGTAAGTAACCTTCTCAGCATTCATGGCAACAGGCCTTCCACTGACAAAGGCTAAACTTTACGTGTTTTAATAAAAGGCACAAATAAAGCTAACAAGAGAAGTTGAATAACATTCTTTTACTCTCACTCCATTACACATATTCCACTATTGTAATTCACAATGRTCTCCAGCTATCTGCCATGAAAGGTTCGCCTACTTCATCCTGCCCACATGTTTTTGCCTTCTCCTTTTCATTGGATCTGAAGGAAAACCAAAATTACCACCTGCTATTCCGTGTGAACAATACAAAAGTCAAGGCATAAATGACTGGGAGAGTGGGAATGAGTGGCAGAGTGGGAAGAGTGAGACATTATAAAATATTTTTCTTTCTATGCGTCTTTCCCCCTCCTTTCACACACACCAGCTCCACTATGAGCATAAGGTCCTCCAGAAAACACCAGGCAGGATATGCTACCACTAAAAAGCAAGTATGAAATTTTGTTATTTCCTATCTGGATAATTTACTGTTGTTAAAGGTGGGGGAGCAAATAAAGAAATAAACATTCCTGTCTAATTATCTTTTCTAAAGATGCACATCATGGCAGTAGTATTTCCCTTTCCCAGTCTACAGCTCTGTGGCATATCTGATTCAAGATTAATTGCACACTGCCAAAAAAGGGCATGCTCAGTAAATACAGATACAAACAGACTGATATTTACCTGTGTCAGAAGTTTATCAGAAGAGTTGAAGAACCACATTCCAAAGAAGATAAGCAGGCAGGCAGAAATGACAGCAAAAAAGAGAAAAAAAAAATCTCAATTATAATCAAAGTTACCATAATAAGAGACACACAACAGCAAATATAATTAACATTAAACCTGCTATTTCAGGGTTACTCTGAAAGCGACTGAACTACTTGTGTCTAGGAAGAGAGAAGTATTGACAGAAATTAAACATTATCCAATTATTTTATTCAAAAGTATTAATAGAATCATGGATATGTCACATGTGACTGTGTGCGGTCCATTTAAAGGTACCCTGTAAGGTAAGTGCATGGTTAGGAAAAGATCTGCTTGCAAGCTTAGTGAAAATAATTCACATGTTGGATGTGAATGTGGTGTTTCTCAAAGCTCACTTTAGCTTAGACAAGGTTAGATGTCTACAGGATAGCACCCAAGGTCACTGCCTCTTGTCCACTAATCACAGAAACAGCATAATGACTAAGGTTAGCCATTAAAAATAACCTTCCTCCTATAAAGCAGATTTATCAATGGCCAGCATAAGCCAAAAGGAAAGCTCATAAAACAAAGGACACACACATAAAACCCCCAAAATCATAAAAGAATTCTGGTAGCTAAAATCTACTAGGCACAACAACTATGGGTACCGTGACTTTGCAAGGTTACTCAGAGACCCTTACTGAAAAAGATTTTAGCAGAATCTTTTCTGTTCCTGTGCTTTGTGCTGGCTTCTAAACACAATTTCTCCATTTCTCCATTCCCACCTTTCCTGTATTCTTTCCTCTATTCTTTCTGGCTCTTTTCTCTTTCGTTTAGCAAACTGGCACACAGTAAACCTTCCACGTGTCTTMCTTTCCCCTAATCCCCATATGACACAGTTGGCAATGAGGTTCCAAGCAAGAGGGAAGTGTAAGAAGATGGGTAGAGGGTGAAGGCAATAGATATCAACATAATAGTTATGTACATAACAATAAGTACATAATCTGAGCTGCAGATGTTTGTGTAGAGAAAGCAGAAAGAGTCTTGCAGCACACCATACCGTAAGAAAGTTGAGATTCACAAAACACACAAAAAGGTCAATCTGGCACCTTCAGGAAAGCCAGAGATAACATTAAAAACCCCCAAGTCAACTAAAAATTATTATATATTATCCTAAGCTGTACGGACCAACCTTAAAGTTACTTTAGCTTCCAATATTTTTACATCTATTTCAACTACTCAAAAAGGGTGCTAATCTAGAAACTCTCACTAAAGCTGATTTTTTAAGATCTGAACCTTTGCTCAATTACAGAGCAAAAGGTACCTAAAGAAATTAGAACRTTATCATCTTATTGCTGCTTTAGCAATTGTTCCAATTATTTTCTTGCCAATCTGAACTAAGAGAAAATTAGATAGTTTAGAGTCTCAAATTGCTGCTCATGCATAAAAGTAAGTTTTTATCAGGATTAAAAGGTATTCCAGCTTTTGTTTTCAAAGTAACTCATGCTGATGTGAGAGTTAGGTGCCTGCTTTTTCTTCAAAGCTCATATTGTGTAATAATTCAACTGCCTATAAAATACTCATTTCCATACAACAAGCATAGAAGACAAATTATCCATTTTTGCAACAAATACTCCTCTCTGTTTTATTTTACTTTTGCACCAACTTAGAGCAAGATGAAGCTACCACTAGTATCAGCATTACAAGCAAGTACCTGAATCAGAACAGGGGCTTAAAAAAATTAAAAAACAAACGAAGAAAAAAAACCCCAAATCAAACAAAATCCCCAAAAAYGAGAAGCCATCCACATGCATAATGCTTGGAGAAAAGCAAAGAGGTCACACAGATTTTTAAACTTCTCATACAGCACACTGTGCACAAAAAAATGAATTAAAAGTGCATCATGCTTGCTTGCATAACTAGAAATCCCCCAGTCTCAGTGAAGGAAGGCTCAGTGTTATCACTACCAACCCTGCCCCAGGAAGGCTCCTCATATGCAGAATTATCTGTTACAATCCCGCTAAGACAGAAATGCCTCCCTTGTTTATTGCTGGGAACTCAAACAACAAAGATATTAATACAGGTATAGACCATTCACTATTTTTCTCCCAAGCTTCATACAAACTGGGAGTTATTCAACCACTGCAGTAATTAAGGATGCCTCGAGAATACCATACCTGAGCAAACTTTATCCTAATAAACCATACTACTGACACTGCAGATTCAGCTGAACACCACTCAGCCCTGGCAGCTTTGAGGCTTTTTCTGCCTTTCTTTTTTTCGATGCTTCCCTCCTTTTGGGGTCCATGGGCTTGGAGAGGCAGATGCTCCTCTGGTCAGACACAAAGCTAGCTTGTGGAGGTCAGGCAAACCCCTAGTGACTATTTCATCCCAGAAGCCTAACTCTAAGTGTTTTTTAAGTTAAAAGCTGCATTGAGATGAAATTTAAATAGGAAATACCAGACCACGACKCTGTAGAATCAGTCTATAAAAAGGTGGAATAGTAATCATCGTGCATAAATGCAAAAAACAACCTTAATGCTATTAACTACTTCTATCAATCCTGTCCTCCCACGAAACGCATATATAACATCAGTGCAAAGCTCTGCATAACTTAGTGAGTGCATCTCATAATTATCAAGTACAATCAAAATCTGCATTCTTGTGGGGCATCACTGTCCACTGTCCTGACCCGCTCCCCACTAATCTCAACTACTGTCAGCTTGGCGAGATGCGGATTCAGCTTCATTTCCGACTCGCAGACACGAGTCATTGCCGCTGTGTACATTAACTGGACAAAATTGGGAGCAGCAGAGGCTGATCCCCGCAGCTGCCGCGCCGCTGGATCGGTTATTTAAGGACGCGGCGCCGCCCCCGGCGCTGCGCGGGGATGGAGGGAGAGGAGGCGGCCGTGGCTCAGCCGCGCCATCTGCCGGCCGAGGCCCGCGAACCCATGCCGCCGCTGCGCGGGGGACACGCCACCGCACCCGCGCTGCCGCCGCTCGCTCCGCCGTGCATCGAGRGGGGCGGCCGTCCCTCGCCCAGCCCCGCACAAGGACGGGACCGGGGAGGGAAACACCATATGCTTCCTGGAGCCGTCGAGCCGTGGGCAGAGCCTGCAGGACCGCCGGGAAGGTGGCACCGCTCCGCCGCGGCCGCCAGGGAGCGCTGCGGGCCCGGGCGCTGCCGCCGCAGGGCCCCGATCYGCGCTCGGTGCCAGCGCACACCTGCTGCAGATAAATAACCACACACGAAAACCGTGAGACACACACACACAACGACACTCAGCCCTCCAACCTCCCCCTCTTTCCTCCCTACAGAATACTGCTTTATCTCCCTGAAAACAGCCTGCGAACGGAGGCACAACGATGGAGCTATCCAGCCTTCACCCACACAGATAATGGCTAAGCACACAAGCACAGAAATATCTCGGGTATACACTGAGGCTGCGTATATGAAATAAGAGCATCAGAGCAGATAAAACCCGACTGACAGTGAAAGGCAGTTTTGTGGACGATGGCGGAGCACTGCCAGATATGGGAAACCAGGACTTGCGGGGGACATCTTTCCCCAGCTTTGGTGCATCACCCTAGGCCTGAGCCACACACCTCCAACTGGTTTATACATCACCACCTAGTAGCCTTCTCCTACTAGTCTCATTGCATAAGGAATGTGTCAAGAGGAGGCTCACACAGAGGGTCCTGCCAAAATCCTGAGAAAGAGAACCTTTACCCTGGGACACGTTCCCACCAGAAACTCAGTTCACTGACTGCCTTGAGAAAGCGGGTGCCTCCAGGATGCCGTACCAACACCACTACCAGACTCTTCCCCAGGGCATTCATCAGTCACTCACTACATTTTCAGGGCTAAAAAGAGCTTGGGCCAAAACCTCTGTTGGTTTGTCCCTCTAAGCAAACRTTTAAGGCAGTGTGCATGCAGGAAAATCCCAGATAAATCTTCCTGGTGCTCCACATAGAGGAAGCCAGCACAGCTTTGACTGCTAGAGCCTGCTTGTAAATGGAGGCAGAAAGAGACAGTGATCTGCATCAGACTGAGCACAACATGTTTGTGTTGGGAGAGTAACCTGCAGAACGCCACAGCAGACAGCCTGCAGTACACCATGCTTGCCACCTTGAGTCAAGCTAAAGCAAGGCGCTCCCTCCGCTCACTCCTCTCATCAGCAAGAAAGCCACAGTCAAAGGTAGCAATATACTGGTGTCACACCAGAAAATCCACAATGACAAAGGGGGAAAAGAGATAATTCCAATTTATGGACGCACACTGTTATGGAAGACTTTTTTCCCCTTTCCAAATACGCAATTGACAATATATTTTAAAACCCTTCTCTTTTTCCCCACTGTAAAGCCATTGTCACTTTTCAGACTAAAGCAATTCTTATATACCTCCTGGATTATCAGGTTCCCTCTGGTGTTTTCTTGAAAGCTCCCCCAAATTTACTCCTTCCTATTGCTAGGAGGTCGTTAGCCAATCCACAACAAACACAATGCCCGCAGCATTCTAAGCTTTATTGAGAAAAGTCTCTTATCCTCTGGGCCAGCCTCACAGCATATGACAGGAAATAAAAATAACCCAAATAGTTGTTTTAGCTGAAGCTGCCAAAAGGTCATTGCACTCTCACCACCAACCCAGTCCAACTTTGCTAGCTGGTGGTTACTGGTGAGCAAATACTAAATCAGTGAGATGCTGTGCACTCAAATCCTGCCACTGTTCCCAGGGATACCACAAGAAACAAGCCCTTGCTAAACCTCACTTAAGAAAATACACACAAGTGTGTGTATGTACGCAGAGCACACAAGTGAGGTTTTATGTCAGAGCACAGAGATTTTAGTCTTAATTTTAATACCTTCTACTGCTAGAATATATCTTTAAAAATCAGGTTTTATGGGGTTTTTTTGTGTTTCTTTATGAAAAAGGTGAAGCTGAAAGAGAGTGTACTCCACTGTACAACCATTTTCAGTGGTGGTGAACACACAGCTCAGTGTTTTTCCTTTTTATGAACACACAAACACTTGAAGGTATTGTTTTTTGGGTTTTTTCCTTCCTTGTTTTTTTTCTGTTTGTTTGTTTTAACAGAGTATCAGCCAACATGGCAAAGACTTGTTCTTCAACTGCCAAAAGCATCACTAGTATAAAAGTGATGTCAGCACTGTTTTGTTAGTAACGCTGGCCTCCCTCTGAAGAGGCAGAACATACACATTGCCAGGTCAAGCATTAATGGAAATTGTTAGTTTTCTTAGTCTGGCAGTGTGAAAGCTTGTAAGACAAAACATCATCAAAAAAGATCTGGATTCACCTCAAACAATCACTCCAACTCACTTACAAAGATCCGTATGTTCAGAAACTCCAGTGACTGAAGAAACAGCAAAGGTAATCACAATAAAAGGGATTAATTAAGCCTTGACTTTTTTTGCACACCTCAACCTCACCTTCCCTCTCACTGACTTACCTACACATGCACTGAAACATGGTATTTCACAGAAAAATACGTGCCTGCAAGATTGTGAACCAAACTAAAAACAGGTACTTTATGCAACCTACTCTTCAAAATTTAGTATTGAATCAACTGTTGTAACAGGATTTGACACGAGAGTCTGAATCTTTTGTTACTGTGCCAATTTGGAGTTTTGTCTACTATGGTAGTTTCTATACTGCACATAGACTCCACAATTTATCTGATTAAACCCATATATATACTTTTAATTCTTAAAGCAATGTGATTTTTATTCTATTATTTCACTGAATTATCTTAGTTTTCCTGAAGTGGCCAAATTCTTTCTACTGTCTACACAAAAGTGAAGCAAGCAGTGAGTTTTCTTCACAAAAAAAATCTCTGAAAATGCACCTTTGCCAGGATGCACAGAGAAGTATACTGATGGGCAACTATTCTTAATTGACCAAATTCTCTTGCTATAGGTTTTACAAGTTAGAGAATTGAAAGTTTCTGCCTTCAACATATAGGAACAAATAATAACATGGCAGGACAAATAATAACATGGCAGGTCCAATAAAAAGAAAAAAAGGAATAAAAAAAAGTAAGTAAAATGTAAGACTTCAAAACCACTTAAGTATAATACAGGTGTTCCCAACCACAAAATAACAGAACAAAATTAGACTGGAAGGGTCTTCCATCTAGACCAAATGAAGGTGAGATTCAAAATTACATGAGGCTGCCTTCTGAAGCAATGGTACAAGAATAGACAGCACTCAAAGCTCATGAGCACCACTACCCYGACAGACTGCAAGTTGGAAGTGCCATCCGAAAGCCTTAGCTGTAGGAATGCTGCAGAGCAGTGAACAAAAATGGTGCAAACTTCATACGGACCTTGCAATTCAGACCAGCAAAAGCYACACATTGTCATCTCCCACCCTCAACTAAAACAGCACCAGTTATTCTTTGGAACAGCAGAAAGGAAAAGAACAGAGTATCCAAAGAATCAGCAATCAGTTCCCAAAATATTACAGCTCTAGGATATAAAAACAAGGAAAAACTACAGCTCATCAAAACTTAGAGAAGTAAAGCAGGTCACTCATCACAACACACCTTATATTAAGCCATGTTCGAAGAATTACTTCAGTCATTTGGTTTCTGCACTCCTGGTTAGAGACCAAGCCAGAATCTCAGCTCTCCACAAGCAATAGCCTTTAGTAATTCACGCTCATTTTCTTGTGACAATTTAAGTTAAGAGACCACACTAGCTTGAAAAATAAAAAGTATAACTCTCCTCCCTCATGGATGTTTGCAAGGAGGAAAGTCCCATTCCCTCAGACTGGCAAGGATAATCAAGGCAGCAGCTGAAACCAGCAAGAAACTCAGTACATTAAACCTTTCCACAAAAGCCCAAATTGCAGTTAAACTAGGGCAGGAGGGGCATCAAGGAGTGAAATGACAGTGAAAAGACCACCAAATATGTAAGTCACACAGGGGGCAACAGGTTTTACAGTACTGTCCCAGATGAAACACTGCTCTCTTGCCTTGCAAATATAAGTAGACCAGGTTCTAGCTCTCAAGCACCCCAAAAATCTCAAGAACTCAACACAGTATCACTAGGTTGTGCTAATTAGATCAAATTACATAATTTAAAACAACAGTCACAAGCAATTCTGTTGTGATTAGGTATATCATAATCTGGGGTGCAGACAGCACTGAAAGAAGGCCATAGCTTCTCTCTTACCAGTTTGGATATCTAAAAAGAACTCCAAGAGACTGACCCATTCATGCCAAATAAAATCTACTTTAAACACACCTGTAATACATATATATACATATCACACAAAAAAATTTAAAAGCAGGCAAAAAGTAGAATACTTTGGTCTTAAGTTAAATTACTAAACTTGTGCAGATTCATAGGCATATGTACTTTGGTGCTGTTCTGTAACACCCAAATGATCACTTCCTGTGATCACCACCTGTGATGGTGGTGAAGTTCATCACCTGTGTATCTTGGGACTGCTTTCTAATTTATCACTCTGAACCACTGGTTCAGTCCAAGTGTTTAGATGAATGCTGCCTGAATAAAACCACTATTAGAAGTTTTTTAAAGTGTAAAGATATGTATTTAGTTAGTAACCCAGTGGGTACTGCTCTGTTCAGTCACAATTCAAAAGCAAAATACAGTAGGAGAAGAGAAACRTTAGAGATGTAGAAATCAACATGGCCTATCTCTGTGAGAGAGAGGAAAAAAAAGGAAAGCAGGTTACATGAACACTGGACATGAACTGGAGACTTAACCTTACATCATCCCCTTTAACATTATTCTCAAAATGTCTGTGTTATGCAACTACAATTTTAAGTGTCTTTGAAGTCTATTAAGAGCCAGTTATTTTTTGTCTGCACTGACTACCAATAGTAAACACACTTTTCTATCAATAGTAAACACACTTTTCTATAGCTTCTAACAGTTAAAAACTGATATTTCTAATGTAACCTGATGATCAAAGCTATGATGGAATTTTCCTTTTTTTTTTATTAGTTGTACTCTAGACTGAGCTCTAACAGCAAGGTTAGACATGCTGGAAATGTTTGCAATACATGTTTGCTGAGGTTAAGAATAGCCCAAAGATAAGCAGTTGCCTAAACTTGGCAGTTATGAACTGGGACTCTACACAGGCACAAAACATTCTTCTGATGCTCAGACTCATTTGTTCTCAAACACTGACTGTCCTGGCTCCAAAGCCATACAAAAGTTTAATGAGGTGACAATCCTAAGCTGTCACAAAGTTTTTGAGAGATTCAGGTCACAGAGAAAAAAAAAAAAGAAAAAAAATTAACAAATCATGGGTAATTTGACAAAACAGGAACTCACTAAAGAGAATTAGATAATAAGTGCTGGGACTTGGGTTTTTCCCATCATCAAGATAAAAATCTTATTTTCTTCCCAACACCAAATGAGAAGGCACACACTTGGTATCAGAAAATGTTGTATATTTCATCTCTGAATCTTGGGTAGAATTTAAAGAAAACCTGTGATAAAACACATTATTTTCAAGGGAGTCACAGTCATTTCTTTCCCAAAGCTTTCAGAAACCTGAAACATCTTAAAGCAGTCTTACCTTTATACGCATCTATGCAAAACAAAACTTGAAGGAGTAGTGCAGAAAGGAGAGGTTGAGCAAAGCATGTAACATCATCCATAGCAAATAAGTCTGCCTTTCATCAGCAATAATGCCACATTGAATCTGCCTTCATTAACAGCATAGAACTTCCCACACCATTTGCCAGATAAATCAATTTTGCAAGTTTAGCATTATTTGATCTCACACACATTCTATACCATTCTCCTGAAGCCACTAACTTATACTGAAAAAGTAAAGTCATAGCACCAATAATTCCCCCAGCCCCTAAAACACATCCATTTTGTCTACAGTGAAATATGTTTTTTAGTTTGTCTGGGTTTTTTTACAATCCACTTCAGAAAATAAAGAATATTTCATGCCTTGGTTTTACACCAACWGAGCCCATCAGACTCCTTATTTCTRTTTAAAATTAGGTGAAATAAAATTCATAAGGACCCTGAACACAGACACACTAACAGTAACTTAAGGAAGAGTAATTGCACCTGCCTGCTCTGCATTAATTTTATTTACCACTAGTTAGCATAACATACAAGAGTCCACTACATTCCATGATTCCCCATTAGGAAGCTGCACTGAATCATTTTTCAGCTGATTTAACTAAACAAAACTTTTCCCTAGAACTGGTGATCAGTTTCTGAAAGTAGTTAAGGTATAATTATGGACAGATTGTTCACCTAAATTAGACATTAAAATATTTAACCTTCTTTCTTTTAATCATAGATTCTTACTACAAGTACCCAGGTTTCTATCCATTTTAAAAGCAAAACCAGAAACAATGGTATTTTGGTCTCCAAATATACAAGAGGCTTCTATTTTCAGTAAAACAGTACTGCTTCACATCAGCGTGCAGGATCATGGCAATATCATTACATTTCACAACCAGTAAGATTTTTTATTAAAAAATAAAATTTCTAGATTAAAAAAAGGGCAGGCACAACAATCTGAATATTTCCTCATCAAATGTAMTGTACAAAATTGAAATGATAATAATTCAGCCTCAAACTTTACCTCAGTGACTGTCTCCCTGCCTGTGCACAGAAGACACCTTTTCATTCCTCCCTAAACTAGCTGTGACACATAATTAGCTTGCAATGGAAYGTTCCTCTACCTATTACGGGATATTACCACTCTAAATTCTTACTGGAAATAAAATGTGCAATAAATTGTAGAGGCTTTATGGAAGACTTGTTTTCTTCCTCAGGACGACTGTCAAACAGACTAGCCATAATTAACAGCATGATCCTCAAACATTAGCTAATAAAAATGCTAACAGAAGACATGACAATTAAGAAAAAAAACACTAGTCAGAAAAGAATTAATATTAAAAATACACCAAAAAACAGGAAAGCATAATCAAAACTGTATACGTAGCTTAACAGAATCCCAAAATAATGTTTACTCCTTTCTTATCCTAAAGAATAAGGAAAAAGAGAACTTCACTCAGCTTCTCTCCCCTCCATATCATGGGAAAGATGTTTTATGTTTTCATCTTGTTAATTACTACTTTGATCTYTTGTGAACTACAGTCAACTATTTCCAACAGAAACCAATGCATTTATTAACTTAAGCAAGGAGGATTTGGGCTTCAAGTCATTAAGGATTTCAGAAATATAGGTTGGATGATCTATAATTAGCATTCCTGATGATTTAAACACAGTTTGATGATTACTAAATTCATCATCTTTAAATAAATACTTCTGACTCAGCATCAGCAAAACAGAGACATTTTCATCAACTCATTTAGCCTAGGACTTTTTGGCAAACAAGAATAGGAAAGAACCAATAGCTTTAGAAGACCAGTGAAGGCAGGAATAGACATGCAACTATGTTAACAAATAGAAGGGAAAATATTACCATGAAACTGAACCCAGAATCACTGTAGACATTTGTTTCCATACCCCCATGTTTTGCATTTTAAAGTGACTAATCAGAAAGCAGACACTATATAGACAAAAAAAAAGTCCTTATCTAAGTATTCAGGTAAGTGACCTATCCTTTTTTATTATGACTAAATACYAACATGTATTAGAAATCAAGTGTATCATGCAGAAGCTTACAGAATATAAAATGGAGAACATTTATTTCAGTACTTAGTGGTCAAAGAGGATGAAGCTTATGACTTTATAATCAAAGTTTTAATCCTATAACAGAGCCACAGTATTCAGCTGCCAATGATGAGCAGGAGATGTCTCAGGAAGTCACCTGCTAAGTGAGCCAGGAAACTAAACAAATTAAAAGCACCGTGTACCCACAGTGGAAGAATGTACAAAGGCTGAAACAACACATGCCCACTATGATCCTCAGMCAACAAACAAAAACCAAAATCAGGCACCACAATTATTTCATCAGTTCACTGTTCTCCAGAACTCAGACCTTCCCACAGCACTCAAAGATCTGACCCATATTCAACAGCCAGAGACAAGAACAGGTCATGTGAACTGTACAATCTTGTTTCCAATACACTGGTGTCACACAAGGCTGCCTGTCAATCTTTCTAAACCCTCCCACAAGGATTTATTCAAGGATGAATATAATCCTTTGCACTAGTTTACTGATAATACACCCCCCCCCCAGCAGTTAATTGCACTAGAACACAAATCATTTTGCGTATCAGGTCTTAAACTCTGTTTTGTCTACAGACTCCTTGGAAACTTGGTTTGCATAACAYGTTCTTTTCAAAAGATTCCTCTGCTGAAATTAGTATCTGTTCATTTGTTTTTTTGTACTTACAGTAAAGATAAGGCACTTCTAGTTATTAAAAACTAAATGTAAATTCTCATAAGTTCAGCAGAGGACCCTTCCTTCCATCTTCATGAGGTAGGCATTCCAATCTACCTATTTTAAATTAAATCATTCTTTCCAGTTTCAGTAACCCTCTTAGCTTTTACATATTGCACTAACTTATTCCACACTAAGATATCAGAGACTTTTAGCTCTCTTTTCTACTGCGTTACATCAGTCTTCAGCCACTGGGCTACAGACCATTCCCCAAACAGCACAAACCAGTCTGATTTTTTACCAGGATGCACTTTGTTTGAAGCAAATCAATGGTATGGGAAGTTCTATGCTGTTAATGAAGGCAGATTCAACGTGGCATTATTGCTGATGAAAGGCAGACTTAATTGCTATGGATGATGTTACATGCTTTGCTCAACCTCTCCTTTCTGCACTAGCCTACTCCTTCAAGTTTTGTTTTGCATAGATCCATATAAAGGTAAGACTACTTTAAGATGTTTCAGGTTTCTGAAAGCTTTGGGAAAGAAATGACTGTGATTCCCTTGAAAATAATGTGTTTTATCACAGTTTTTCTTTAAATTCTACCCAAGATTCCTCGTTTTCCCCCTACATCAGTTGCCTTAAAATAGATGAGACCTTAGAATGATGGCAAATGTCTAAGGTGAGTTTCTTCAGAGGTCTGACTTCATTTCAAAAACAAAATAAATTGAAAAAAGGGATCAGGTGTATCTGTACCAGGTACAAGMGTATGGCTGAGTATACTAGCAACTTATTTACACAGTGCCTGTGACATTCTGAAACAGCCTTGCAGCACAGTATCTGAAGCTCCACAGAGCACAACAGCATCAAATATTTATTCACATGATTGCTTCAAGTAACTTTTCACTTTCCCTGGTTTTCTGTATCGGTGTTGTTGGATTTTTTTTGGTTTTTTTGACCAGTAGCTATTTCCTCTGGCCAAACAGGTGTCTGAGAGAATTCACCAAAGTCTTTTTAAAAACGATCAACTTACATAAGTTTAGACAATATTACTAAATAGCAGTTTAAGTATCTAGAAGCTTTTATGAATGATGGCTTTTCTTCAGATGAAGTTTTTTACATGATTATAGAGAAACTTACTACAGACAATATGATTTGCAACCTCCACTGAACTGAAACAGAAAACTATCCCAGAAACTGGAGACACTTAATTACACCCTGCTTATATGGATTTTGCTTCAGTGTACACATGCATGTAAAAGGTTTTAAGGTCAGATTTAGGACCCTGAATTTGCCTAAGTTGCCTCAAAAGAAAGTGCAACAGTAATAAACAAATGGCAATATRTCACCATAAAGATTGCATTAACAGTCTGAAAATTGATTTAGGAGMGGTCTAGAAGGTGAACAGTGCTGTCCAACACCACATGCCCACTTAAAAGCTGTATTTTAAACCAGAATTTATCTTCTAAATTATATACATGTTCTAAATTAGTTATAAATGTTGTAAGCTTAGACTTCTCACTCTCTGTAAGCCCCAGCATGTATAAGTCTTTACACTGAAATCATTTCCCATTATACTACAACTTCTCTTCAGTGTTTCACCAGCACAGTACATTTGAAAACTGGAATCAGTATCTCTGATGTTCACTTTGAGTTTTAATAAGAAGAGATTTTTCAAAGAGCCTCAGTGACATTTCTCAGACCCACATCCCTTTATTAGTAGCTGCCAAATCCAGCAGCCCAACCAAGGTGCCACAGCCCCAACCCCCCTGCCCCAAGGTCTGGCCTAGTAGTGAGCCTCAGCACATGTTCCCCACAGGCACACACAAAACACGTGCACAGCACACACACACATCTGGCAACACAGGTCACTGCAAACTCAGCACTTCAGCAAACACAGCCAGCACCAACATCCTGCTCCTCGCCAGCTGGGGTGAAAGTCCATTCAGAGAAAATGTAGATATGTGCACACACACTCACACACAGAATAGAACTAGCCCTATAAATGGCCTTGGGCTCACTCACAGCTTCCCCAGCAGCAGGGACCTGCCCCCATGGCCCCACTCCAGGTGCTGGTACTCAGACCCCTCACAAACATGTAGACACTCATTACAGAGCCCAGTGGGATGTAGCCTTGGACCACYAGCAGCTGGTCCACAGAGCCTTTTGCCTCCTGTTACATCAAGCACAAATACACACACTAACAGGGGTCTCAGCCACACCCCCAGTCTCTGCAGCACTTGGCCCAGACATCCAGCTCCTCGAGCAGCCAACTCCTCCAGCTGACTCACGCTGATGCACACGTGATTTTCCTGGACTTCATGGCMACTCCCAAGACTCTTCTTCTATTCCCTCTTCTGCTCCATTGTCCTCAGCCATCGCACCTCACGCACACCCCCTCACCTGACCCCACCATGTAGGTCCTTGTGACCCACRGTCAGACTCGAGCTGCTGGCACTGAGACCTCCATAGGCGCACACAGAATGGAGCCCCTTCCCCCAAAAAAMCAATTAGAGTTCAATGCACTGATGAGGACAGGGCACGGCCACACAAACATACTGACCAGCCATACCAACTGCTTACACACAACCAGCTCTCTTTGCCCCTCTGTTTTACCCAAACATTCCTCAAAATCACCCTGATCCCTCCTTTCCCCAACTTTTGTCCCTCCCCTAAGCATCCCATTCTAAGTTGTGTATAATTCCAAATGTTATTACTTGCACCTACCCCCTTTCCAATCTGCAAGCTGACCTCCGTTCACTCAAGTGTTTGTCACTCAGGTCCWTGAGGGCTGACCATCTCCAGTGACAGCCCTGGCAGGAGCAAGGTTACTGGGCTCATTTCTCTGACAAGGTTTCTGGGCTCCCCTGCCTGCTGCTGTGCCTCAGGGTTTYGCTGTGTGCACGGAGACAAGCCTTTTACTCACATAACCTATCACCCTTAATATTTCCAGGCTGAACATCCAAAGCCATTACAAGAGTATTTATCAAAGCCGTGAAAATAACATTTCAAAGTTCAAAGCTAGTGTATTTGGAAAATCACCATGTTCAGCACTTGTTTTAAGTTGTGAGGGTTTAGATTAAAAAACACAGGCATATCATTTACCAGATTTACTTACTCAAGTTGTTGCTCTTAAGTGTCAGGAGCTTGCTCATGTGTAATGCTAATAAACACTTTCCAACAGTTATCAGGACACTTAAGTAATACAAAAAGCACCACATACCTTGTTGACTCTATCATATTATATTTGCTTTATAAACAGTCATGACTGTTAACRTTATTGCTAAGCAACTGGATGATCTACCATACAGTATTTGCATAGCAATGTCTATCAGCAAATAAATGATTTTGAACTCTTTCAGTTCAAAATTCACACAATTACACACCTAATTAGAACTGGGTTTTTTAAACTTTTGATAGATTATCCAAATCACTGGATGACAAAAACTCATTCGCCACTAGTATTTAAGAAACTTGAACTATAAAGATATTTAAAAATATGGGAGGTTTGGGTTGTATAGGAAATGACAGGAAAGCTTAAGTTTTAATTAGACAGCAGCTCAGCAAGGCAGAACTAGAACTCTAGACATTATATGGAATTCATGATATACCATTTTATGCCTGGAAGGTGACAGAACTCATCTCCTTACCTAGTGGTTACAGGACCTGCAAAAGGCAAATCTGTTCATGTACATAAAGAGAGAATTAGTCAGAAGAAAAAGAATTAATCAGAAAATGGAAGAGGAACTGACAAAGAGGAAGCAGGGCTGCACTTCTTGTGTCAGGAGTAAAAAGCTGTCCTCTTCCAYTGCCTCCCACATAACTGTCTTCTCCAGTAAGCCTATGCTCTCCTTTACCAGTACATGGGGCAATAGCTCTTTCAGATCCCTCTTCCTTTCCATTTACTAGGAAAAGCAGTTTTATTTGTATCAAAACCTCAACATTTTCAAACTATCTGATCCCAATTACCTAATTTACAATCAAGCAAAAGAGCCACTGTTATTGAGTTACTTTTAAGGTCCTCCTCGCCAAGTCTCACTGATAAATGGTTCACTGCCTTGCACAAAACATTTTACAAAAATCCGTATTCTAGGCAAGGGCACTAAGGGTGAGCAAAGCARGCTTTGCTATGAGAGCAAGTGTTTAAAAGCTGAACTTCAGTGAGGGGCTCTGAAAATCTGACTTCACAAACAAAACATGTGCTCAACATTCAGTGACTAGCTGAAACCCTGTCCATCACTACAGAAAGGTCAAACATACAGCAAGAGTCAGYGTATCATTTGAAATGCCCCATTCTTCCATGCAGAAACTTCATCTCACTTCAATGGTGTTAAGCAGCCATACACTAGCTGAACAGCAGCAGGAGGAGTTTACATATTCCCRTTTGTCAGGTCAAAACAGCGGGTAATTTTAGAACTACTCCACAAGAGACACATTTAAAATAGACAGATGAATGACAGGAATTTGGAGCGGTGGGTGTAGCTACAAGAATTCTGATTACCAAGTGTCTGGAATTGAATGCTTTACTAGCTAGAGAATCATCCAAATATTAGTTAGACAGGTTTTCTAAGCATAGAGCTTCAAAAAGTCTATGGCCACCCACACAGCCATATGCTTAGGTTACACYAGACATTCCTAACATAAACTGCCTTATTTTTTTTGTTTGATCTTTCCCTCATCATTATTGATTTCCCACCTGTACTATTACCAGGAAAGCTATGGCATCACTGTTAGCAGCCTAAAGCTCAACACAGATGTAAGCACAAAAAAATCTCACACAAGAGGGTAAGATGATGGATTGAAGCTGCTTGTGCAAAAATACTGACCTCTTAGCATAGTTGGAAGGTTCCACGACAGAGAATCTCTTTTCTGTATTAAACATGATAGAGGAAGTTTTAGTTTGCTTGCAAAGTCAACATTACAACTGGGGCAGAGGGAGGAACAAGTGGCAAGAACTGTGTCCTACCCACCAAGTGGAAGTGGGTTGACAAAATAGAATATTGTTACCCTTTCTAAAAGGAAAAAAATTTCCAGCAGTACTCTTGAAACTTTGGCTAACAGAAAGAATTACAAGCAGAAAGAGYAAGGCTGAAGAAAAAGGACAACTCCCTACCTTTCCAGCCCTACAATGTCTAATTAACATGCACTGTGTTAGTAAAAACACACTGCAAGTAGAATAATAGCATCCTCAGGTTACGTTTTATAAACCAATATAAATTTAATATTCATATAATGGCATTACCTGGCATCATACAGGCCTGAAGTCTCTGTGGACAATGGACTACATATCAACTCTGTCTTCAGGTTAAAATGTAAGGTACTCTAGAGACTACATCTTTGAATTTTTCCAGGGAGAGTCAGAAGGAAGTGATACAAGACAGACGGAAGCTTTTAAGTACATTATATGTACTTACTCAGATTAACAGTCGCGGGWTTTTTAATCCTATCAAAAACCCACATCATACTTCAATATAACAATAAAAGAGAATGGAAACAAAGCTCCCACCTCCAGTATCAATGGAGAACTACTCCCATACTGACATATTAGGGTAATTTTAGAATTCGAATGCAATAGTGTCAAATTTGAACTGGTTTAATGTTGTTACTGAAAGAACAAGTTGAACAAATTAATGCCAAGTCCTGACACATCCGATTATGCTAGAACTTGGCTATCACTGTGATAACCAATATGAAGGAATGAAAAGAGGCCTTTCTGGAAGTTATCTTATGAGATACATAATAGTTACACATGGCTTAAAATCCTCAGGGGGAAATATTACAGAAATAAGAGAATTTTATCAGTTTTGATGATGATTATGTTGATGATAAGAAAAAAATAAATTTTAAAATCCTCAAACTGTTGAGATTTTAGCACTCAGATTACAAAGAAAATGTCTGACATCATCGCCAACTGTCTGTTATTACCAACATCATTTTAATTACTCTTTGTGCAAACTCTCACGTGAAATCATGAGTGTGGTACTTAGTTCAAAGTACGATAGAAGGAAAACAAAGTCTTCATAGCTCAAAGACCATTTCCTATACTTACACTTTCAATCCTACCTTAAAAGCCAGTCAACAAGACAGCAGTAAATTTCAYCAATAAACTGTGATTCCTTTATTGTAACAACTAACCTGTTGTTTTTCTTTGGTAACTTTTTTGTAACTTTTCTTTGGTCTACATAACATTAAAAAAAAAAAATTTAGGAAAAGGATTGGTCAAAATCAAGAACTCCAGCCTGAGATATGTGTGAATACAACCCAAAAGTTACAGCCAAGTGGTGTAACATCACATACCTGTATAAGCAGAAATCACTTCTTTCTGCATGTGAAGCACCATCTGCAATCAATAAACTCTATCTTATTCTGGCATCCAGAAACATGACTAATGGCCTTTCACACAAGATACACAGATGAAGAGGGTGCCAAGATAAACCTGAAGTACTTGTGTTTACTGTCCCAAGTCTTACACAATTGTTAAGAGTTCCCAGGAACTCCTAGCCTCTCCTGAAGTCTGTGTCTTCCTTCTTCCTACACACGCCCCAGCTACAACAGCTACTCTAACATGCTGTAACAAATAGGTTTAGTATAATCCAAAACCTGTTAATATGCCCCAGATCTCCAGGTGAGATGTTAGAACAGACCCAATTAACTGTACTGACAGGACTGCTCTACACAGCATTTGGGGGAAAGGCACTGCCTTTATGCACTGTCATGCTTCCAAGCAACACCAATACTAATTAAGCACATATTTAGAGTCAGAAGGTATCCCATARTTTGCAAGACAAATGCAATAGGCAACTATGTCAACCAGAAATACCATCATGTCTATCAGCTCACAACAGCATAAATCAAAACAAAAATTCCTAAGAGGTTAAGATACCACAAGCCGGTAACTTGTTAGAGATACTACCTGTCTATCCCTAAGCACCATAACATCTCCATGAAAATTCAATAGCCACCTCTCAAGCAGGCCACCCTACAGTAACAGATCCTCTGTTGAACATTGCATTCTCCACAGAGCATTCAACAATCCCCACAGCTCACTTCCAACTTAGGATATTCTACAACTCTATGAAATTAAGAGGGGTAGTAATGAATCCTCTTGAATTCTTAGATAAATRTAAGTTATTTTTATGAAAATTCTTTTTACAGATGGCCTCAGCACCTTCTCAGAACAGAAATCTTCAGTTCATGCCCTTCAACATTTAACTCTACTTGTAAAGCATAAGGATTTAGATTTTTTTTCCCTCCAGTGGGTCCTTTGATCTTTAAAATCTTATACACTGTTATGATTGTAACTGAGAAATACTCAAGGTCCACCATACCTGAAGTTAGGAAAGCATGGAAAACTTATGTTGTAGGCCATGTTATTTCAATACCATTTAGAGGACATGATTCCCACCTTCCTCAAGCCTTAGCCCACTTTATTTCAAGTTTCACTGAGCTAGCATTCAGGTACTAAGCCATAGSAGTGGCAAAGCCACCTCTTGCTAAATAAGTCTAGAGTGGTTTCATAAAGCAAGAAAATCCCTTCCAAAAACCACATTTACTAATATTTGTTCTGAATGAGGCTTACACACAAACTGATTCAAAACCTTCACCTTTAAATAAGATAGTAACATATCTATTGTCCATTACTGCAACAGCTACCATGAGAAAGCAACTTAATTTCTGTAAACTTCACAGTTTAAGAATGAGGGCTAAAATCACTAAAAACTGCAAATGGTTTAGAAATCCACACTGCTTACGTAAGCTGTCTCTTTAACTTACAGTGTACATCAGTGACCACCRGAATCATGTTAATACTTTATTTAAAAATGAAAGAATTAACTGGCTTAATACCTCATTAGTCAGTCTGCTCAGCATTTAAACCTCACTGCCCTTACAGGGCAAGAGCATTCAGGTCAAGTCAAAAAAGTAGCACAGAGGAGTAACAGATGGCAAAAAAGCTTGGACAGCCCTATCTAATGACAAGGAGTAGCACTGCTGCAGTGCTGATCACTACTTGTGGGGACAAACTGCATCAACTACACATTAGTG
Source organism: Malurus melanocephalus (assembly GCF_030028575.1). Classification (NCBI taxonomy): domain Eukaryota; kingdom Metazoa; phylum Chordata; class Aves; order Passeriformes; family Maluridae; genus Malurus; species Malurus melanocephalus. The sequence continues at coordinate 379,569 of NW_026623463.1, forward strand.
CAGAATCATCAAAAACTAGGTAATTGTGCTATAATACTGCTTTGAAAACCTGGGGGAAAGTAATCTTAAAGCCCTTATTACTTAATCACTAGATGCTGGTTTTGATGGTCTTGAAAGTCAAATGGAAGAGACAGAAGTTCTGAATTCCCAAAGCTGTTTACAAAAATTATATTCCAYACCTACACGCAGACACAGCTATGTATGCATTCATATACAGACACATAATGCCCATTTCCACAGACAAAACAGATCCAATACTCCAACACATTACAGGCTGCAGGTGCTTGGAGTTGACACAAATTCCTTTCTTTAACTTACTAAGCACTTAAAAAGATAGCAGAAGTAATGTGTTTGAAGAGCTGAAGAAAACAATATCCTCTCTCACTGAATGACCTCACTTTAAAAGTAGTCATCTGCATCCTTAACCCAATCTCCTTATGACCACTGAAATTCCCCCAGCATCCTCACAGAACTAACTCATTATCTTAGCCTGTTTTTTTGCAAGCACTCCTGTCAGTTGCTTTACTTTGAGTTTAGCTTTCATTTTAGAGGTCAGTATGAGTGCCTAGTGCCATGAAGCAGTTCTTTAATAAGACATCTGTACTTAATATACCACTTCTCTTTCATACACAAGAGCACAACTTATATATAAACACTACAAATATATGCCTAGTTCCCATACCTGCAAAAACGGTTTCATTTAGCAAAAGGCTAACAAACTCACAGCTGAAGCTGTCACTAACAGCACAGTAAAAAAACCATATAAGCATTTAAGTATTTAACAAACAATGAAAAAAATCTTCCTATTGTCTTTAGACAAAGAAGATACTACTACAGACAGTCAAAAAAAAATAAGGTCAGTGTGCTAAGTAAGACAGCAGCTAGGCAACAGGGGCAGAGGGCTTATTAGAAATTGGTGGTCTTCACTAACAAAGCTTCCCCCCATTCACAGGTACAAATTATTCCTTTCTAAATCACCTCAAGCTGTGAAGAAAAAAAAAAAAACCCAATGGTATAATCACCAGTCCCTGAAGATAATTATTTTTGTGTCATGTTCAAAAGAAATGTATCACATATTACACCATAGTTTATACTACAGGTACAAAAACTCTACCCTAGGAGTATTTCTCTCTTAGCAAAATCCTTGTATGACAGACTATKTTAAAGTCAGAATTTTGTGGGAACAATCTTTAACTTTAGGTGAAAATGAGGAATTGACATCCATTTGGAATGCAGATAAAACCCTTATCTTATAAAATAAATTCGTTATGTTTGTACTGAAGCACCATCCACGGATCTCATATAACAAGCAAATTCTCCTTGGCATAGAGAGAAAAAGGAGAAAAGAATTACATATTGAATTTTACATAGACTAAGCTGAAGTTCAGATTTAGGTGGAAAAAACATTCATAGCACAGTACAGTCACTGTAATTTTAGGTTAGAAGTAAATTCCTATCTTTTGATAGAGGGTGAGGCTTTACTGATATTACTGTACTTCATAAATTACTTTGTAAATTCAGTTACGTATTATACGGAAAGCAATGAAATTTCTGGGATTATCTAACCTGCATTGATTCTCCAAATGGTGGGTGGAGTCTGTGAAGTAAACAAAACCACTTCATTATACCAGAAATTCATGAGGAAACACAGRAGCAAAGAAGGGGGGAACAAACTGGGGGCTCTGGTAGTTCTGCTGAATTTTCTTTTAGACAGTGCAGAAAAAAAWTCCTTCAGGCAACAAGAACATCTGCCTTGCAGAAAGCTAGTCACTACATGATTTATTCCAATGAAATTCACATAAAAACAAAGTTCCAAAAAGTAGTGACCCGACAATAACTGAGTATCACATGCCAATCAAACTTATAAGACTACTCTCTAAATCAAAGAATTACACCATGTGGTTCTCAAACATCTCCAATCCAATTCTGCATTCTGTGCAAAGAACTAAATAGGAAGAGCTAGTCAAGGCAYAACATCTTGCATATACTTTGGTATTTACAGAAAGGCAGAAAGGAGAATTTCTTTAGAAAGTACACAGAATCAAGAAACAAGCCAGATTTTGAAACAGCAGGCACTTAAAGAGGGACACAAAACAGATGGTAGTTCAGGGTGACAAAATGTGGMAATACAAACCATTCACTGCTTAAGTGCAATGGCAAGTGGAGATTTATCTCATCCATTCATATGTGGCACTGAAGTCTGTAGAAAAATGTTGAACTGGCAAATTTGTAAAGGATGGGCAAGGAGCACAGACAGCCTTTTGTATCATTATCACATTGTCATCAAAACTACCATTTTATGAAGTCTTTGAAGGAGGCAGAAAATTAATCTGAAACAGTAACTGGAGTTCAACTGCAAGTAGGAATTTGGGTGTTAAGGTTGCCTGGAGAGAAAAAGGCCCTGTTGCTTCAGTACTGCCATATTGGAAGCACTGATTTGACTGTTAGCAGTGGAGAAACAGTCAGGTCTTCCAAGCAGCATTAATTTTTGGAGAACCATGTGAGGACTAACATGGGGACAAAAGTTTTTATTCTCTGAACAAATGTAGCCTTACTATTCATCGTTCTCATTTGCAAAGCTGTATNAAAAAAAAAACCCCAAAACCAAACCAGTTCTGAGCTAGTTAAAAAGAAAGTATCAGAGACCTGACTAGTGTACTCATTCAAAAAGGGTAGATGGGAAAAGTTGCCAGAGCAGATGCAAGTATAGGGAAGAACAGCTAAAAAAAAACTGATTAAATTTAGMACTAATACAAGGGAACAGATACTTACAAGGTATCACCTGTACAATTATAAAGAGAAAAAAAAAAAATCAATACAAGAATCACTTCTTAGAACATCCTCAGTATAATACATACCAGAAGAAAGCACTATTGTTCCCTAAACTCTTAAGAAATTAGTTACTTTGTGTGCTTAGTAAATACCGCTTTACAAAGTTTTGAAATCAATAGGCAATGTATCAAAAATATTAATTGTATTCAAGGATGTTATAAAGGTAAAACTGAGCACATAAAAAAGCTAAAAGATTTCATGAGAATGTGCTACAACAAACATTTTAGCTTTTGATGTAGCATAGTCTCCTTTTTACCACCACTGTTCATTAGAAAAGAAACAAAGTTCTTTCTTTGCATATCCCTACTCCCAACATCATTTTTTAAACCTGTTTCTAATTTCAAGCAGTTGCAACAGTATTGCAGCTGTCAAAGATATGCAAGATCTTAAAAAGTTCCCTAASGATGGACAAGTCCAGAAGTCATTCTAACTTTCTTCTCCTTAAAAAAGATGCAGCATTAACTCAGGTTTTAGACGCCATCAGGTGATAAATACAACCAATGCCCAAAACATAATAAAGCTTCAAATCAGCACTTAYACTTTATTATACACCAGAGAACCTAACCACACAAGCTATAAATCTTTAGCTTGTCCAGACCTTTCTACTATCATTTTTCACAGGGGGGAAAAAAGGCTAAACTGTTTCAAGTGATTTTCTGTCGAGTCTACTGCCTSTTAAGGGACAGTTGCTACATTAGCTGGCTGCTTGTTAGTCCAATTCCTGGGCTGTTCCAGTATCCAACTAAGCTTCAGTTTCACTGTAATCCTGAAGACACCCAAGAACATTCCATCTGTACACAGCAGCTGTACTGATGTCAGCTGTTCTTCACTTACTCTAACATACTTCAGTCTGATTTCATCTCTCCATTGTTTACATACGCACGCAAAGACTTTGCAAATCAATTTTTCTTGCTTTCTCATCTAATAAAACATTCTACCAGAGACCACGAAATAATTTTTAAAAGTATTTCAAATTTAACTATTCTGGAAAGTTCTAAACATACAACAGCAGCAAGCATGTGGAATTTCCTCTGAAACACTCAAATAGWTAAGGATGCTTTAATGCGAATTTTAAAGTAATTCCATCAGATGAAGAAATCTCAGTTCCAGTCAGGACTAAGTTATAGTTTTGAAAAATATATATAAATCACATTTCTATCTTCAAAGATCAATTATGATCTCATTAAATCCATTTATATCCACAGAAGTTATTTATTCAAAAGCTATTTACTTCAGAATTACAGGTGATATCTCAACCTGAATTTGGCAAGGGGAGGTCAGACACTGGTAAGATTAAAATTATTGAATCGCTACCAAGAAGAAAACCACTGCAAGCCATATGCCCCTCTAACTGTGCAACCTCCTACAACTCTCCCTCAAGATAAAAAAAGTATTATTTTGTACCCATGAAAGTGACACCCATTTGTGCAAGGTACGATTTCTTCACTTACTGTTCTTTAACACCAGGCTAGAACCCACACATTTTCCTGATCTCCACTTCTTCAGTACAAGGGAAAAACAAGAAATAACCATTTCTACTAGGGAGAATGCAAAGGAAAGCCACTCATGTCAGAGCAATTGAGGAAACAAAACAATATGATACAGAATAGTTCATGAGAACAGTAAGTTTATATTCTTTACAAAAATAAGCAAGTAATCAGCGAAGTGTCACTATCATCGGCAAACTTAATATGGTCTTTAAACTGACAACCCAACCCRAACAGCAAACACAACAATTCCTGCAACCCACCAACTCACCTCATGTTGCTGCCATCAACTTACGGACCTGTCCTAGGAGYGTGCAGCCGCCAATTCTTCATTAAGTCCATGCAAAAACAAAACTGGAAGGGTTCAACCATTTGTCACCACTGTGYTCAAAAAATGCCTTTTTCCAGATTTCAATTACACCCACTTTTTCTAAACTTACCCCTAAATCACATTCATTCTTTCAAGACTCGGGGATTCCTTCATGTCTGATAAACCAAGAATCCACTTTCCTCAATTAAAAACAGGTTTGAAAGAATACTTTTGACACTGTTACCTGCTCAAATCCCATGTCCTGCAAACAGGACTGAAAGAATGAAAAACAACTTTGAGCACAGCATGGTTGATGGAACCATTCTGGCTTCCAGAAAATTACCAAAAATTGTTCATGTTTTGTTACCCACCTCTTCAGTGTAAAGCAAGAGGACAGAAACACCCCAAAACCTAGGCTCTTTAGTCTCACTTTCTTCTTTATAAAATCAAGATCATTTTCTGGCTTACAAAAACAACACTTTTTGATGTATSTCCCTTCCTGAAACTAAACTGACAAAGCATCTCTCACACAAATGGCAAGTTAAGCTCTGGCTAAAGTAGCAACATAAASAAGAATTTCCCCCAAATTTCCTGATCGTTACAGAGTATTTCCTCAAAGCATCCTGTAACAGAGAAAAAGTTGCATTATAAGCCACAGAGGGCAGACAGAAGGTGAAWAGAAGAAAGCAAAACTTTCAGATTAAACAAGATAGCTCTTCTGGGACAGGAAAAACAGTGTCAAAAGCCAGTGTTTTACTAACTGGCTATGAAACAATTAGGAGGAGCTGGTATCTGGTGAAGAYATTAAGGATTATGTGAAGTGAGTTAGGTAGCTCAAATGTTTCAGAAAATCCTTAAGAGAACAGAAAGAGGAAAAATAGGAACACAATAATCATGTTTTTCAAAATTCTGTTAGTACCAGGCATTAAAAACCTCTGAAATCAGTGTTTTTCCATGTTTCCTGGCATTCTTGAGTTTGTCAGAGGAGTCACTCAATACTCATACACTTATGGCAAGTACAATATAAACAAGAAGAAACTTGTTTCAGATATCTTTATTATTTAATAACAAAAAGGCAGGAGTTATTGCTCTAACGATGTATCAAGAACCCAGGATTCCAGCTGTAAAACTCAGTGCATGACAGAAACATGCTAACACAATGGTGACAGACAAGTATCAAAATACTGACTGTAGAATCGCAACAGGGTTTTCAGTTTGGTTTTTGCTTTTATTTTGGTGGGGTTTTTTTCCTAATTGTGATGGGGAAGAGTAAAGCCATTTTAGGAACTGAGACAATAACATAAACAGATCTCAGTGCCCATTTTCTAAGTATCTGACAGTCCTAAACACACCCACCAGAGAACAGAATCCACAAAAACTATGGCTGAGGCAAGTGCAAGCATATCTRTTAAGGCACAAAGGATATCAGACCTTAAATGAACTAGAAGTTAGAAAACCAGGTATTTTCAACTACAAGCACTGCTGGCACAAAACTCTAGTCGTCGATGTTAGAATTCATTTCTGAGACCCAGAGCTATTAACTTCTAGATTACTTCTGTTCAGACAATTCATGTCTATACCTGTAACAACTACTCAATTTTATGTTCATCACATACATATTTCCACATATTCTAACAGGATTGATTTTGATACATTGGAGTTAAGCTGATTTCTTTTTAAACTTGTAAGTTAACAAGCGTTCCTGTGGTTTCAGTTTAACACACACATCTGACTATCAGTTCTCTAAAAATATCACATTATAAATTCAGCACTTTACTCAATAACCACATAAGCAGAAAGACAAACAAGTTTGATACTCACAGCAAAGTAAGACATTAAAAAGCCATCCAATAGAATGCCAGTTTCAGAAAGTCCAGTGAAAATGGCTCACTACGTAAGTATGTACTTAAAYAGCACCATCTGAACAATTATTTTTAGAATGTACGAGGGCTGCAATGCATTCCGGCATAGTAAGAAGTCACAACTGCCATGAAGCAGTAGCCTCAGGGCTATGTTAAGACCACTGAATAAATTAAGTAAGTTGGTGAATTTAACAAAAGATCTAGGCATGAGTTAAAAAACAATGTTTTGTGGTAACTGAGTTAAGAAATAAACGGCATTCAAGTACAAGTATCTGGCTAGTTTACTTCAACTGCCAGAAGCAGAAAACAGAAAAACAAAAGTGCTCTTTGCCTACTGCCAGAGGGTCTGGTATGCCCTCCTGTCCCCTATTCTCACACTCTGCTTCAAAACAAAACTTTGCCCTTTTCTAATCTGAACATTAAAGTAAGTCCCATTCTTCAAAACCAATTTCCTATAGAGAGAACAACAAAAGTACACAGGCATGTGTGTGTTGTTCACTACTGCCAAACACAAGGTTTTCATTTGAGATGTTGCAAGACATTTAATTAGGTCTGACTACAGAATCCCTTAGGGGGAAAACAATTAAAGAGATTTCTGCTTTCTAACAAATAACTTCTCACTCTTCAAGAAAAATCTCAGTTTTTCTACTTTAATAGCTCTCTACACTTCCAACATACTTTTTAGTGACACAAAGCCACAGGAAACCTCAAAAGATGCAGTACATCCCATATTGTCCATTGTGACATTTTGGCTCAAATTTATTTTCAAGTAAACCTGAAAGGTAGAAGTCTAATTAAATACAACTTTCACAAGAACCTTTATTAGTATTATTTCTAATCATGTTAATTTAAGTAAAAAAGGCTTTACAAATACAACAATCTGAACCACAGTAGAAAGAATCCTGTTTGACAGATTATTGTGGCACCTCCTATGCAAGGGACAGCAAGATCTGACCACATTATTAGACTTAAACCCTTAATCTTGGATTTACCAACTTGATCATCAGATAGGAAGACTCTAGATTTAGATTTTATAAAAGACATCTATATGACACTGTAACAAAAGAACTGTGGGAGGCCAAACACATTTCCTAATGAACGATGCATTAGAAGTAATTTTCTGCCTAGGCCTCCATTTCTAAGGTGGTTCTGTGTGATGGAAAAAGGTCTCATTTCTTTCCCAATCCCATTTTTTGTCAGAAGGTCCTGCTTAGGGAAGGCCAAGATCCAAACCCAGTCATCTTCCAGCAACATAAGATCTTCTGCTGAAGGCTTGTGATGCAGTATAAAGGTTAGAAGGTGTCCTGAAGCAATTTGGAGGGAATGAAGAGGGAGAGAAGAGTCACAAGATGCACCAAAGTAATAATGCACGTAACATAGTTCCAAATGACTTCAACTCAGCACGAAAGAGGAACTGGTGAAATCTCCTTAGAATTTCATTGCCAGTTTTCAAGTGATTTCTTTTGCAAAAAATCAGAAAGGTCTGAGTCTGGGCTACTGATGCTTGCAAGGAAGAGGCTGTTGCTCTGCACAGCATGATGTGAGAAAGGCAGAATTTACCTGAGCTGGTTCTCTGGACCTGAGGGGTTGCTGATTGTGTGGGTTAGCAGCATACCCCCTTTATCACAGTATTCCAGTCTATTTCCCTCATATGGACAAAGGAACAGGACTTTACAAACCCAGTAGCCACAAGCTCTCTAAAGGAAGAAATGTATTTAAATGTTTAGAATTGGGAAACTTTTTCAGTGCTGGGAATCATGTCAGATTTCAAAATCATTTGATGATCTCTACCTCACTGCACATTCAAACCTAGCACTAGTGTAAAGAGACAAGGAGGAAATGAAAACTGTATGGCTATGAACCATATACAATCACCGCCCTTGCCTCCAGCCAGCAGTTTCTGCTCTTGACTTAGCTTCCTGTCTAGAGAAGGGTCACACCAAGAATGTCTYTAGAGTGCTTCACAGAACTGAAGTATAAATATGACCCATGGACAGCAAGCTTACACAGAGGCATTCTTCCCAAGTGCCCAGGACATTTTTCTCCTCTCTCTCTCCCCAGCCCATTTTCTTTACAATGTTCACACTCTTTCCCTCTCTTAGCCTACAGAAGTGGAGGTCAACATCAACCCAAAAAAATGCACAGAGAAACAGCATAAAGTCCATCCTTCACACCTGAGTGGATGGCAGTTCAAAGGGGCCCTACCTACCTGCAACCCTGTTGTTTGCTTCAAGAACTGTTTGCCCAAGGAAAAAGAGACGAGCAAATCCTGGAAGCAGATCCTTCCCCAAAGGAAGTTTCTTTCTGAGTCTGCAACCTGGAGCTTTTCCTTTAGACTCAGTCCTCTGAGTGGATTCTTTCTTCAAACTCTCACACTGGTTCTTTACTTTTGTGGGCAGCTGGAAAAAGAATGAAGCCGTAGGCTGAGGCAGGGACTCCATACTTCCAGGATAGGGAGGCAGAAAGACTGGAGGGGAAGGAAAAGTGCTAGTYGGTAACTTCTTGAATAATGATCTGTATTCCCTCATTTTCTGCCACACAGAGACATACACATAGTCACTGCAATAGGAGAGGATGACAAAAGATGAGTAGTAGACATGCAATTTTTTCATGCTCTGATGCCAAAAAAACCAAACCCCAAAGTGTTGAACTATGAACTTTCAAGACTATTAAGACATCTACCAATAGATGAGATCAATCATAAGATGTTTTGTCCAGAAAGTTCTCTCAGTTTGTTACAAGTAGATGTAGGTGGGGAGAGGGGGAAATTTATGCGCTCTTGGAAAAAAAAAAAAAAAATCTCTATTCTGTTCACTTTTTCTCCAGTGAATTAAAAATGGCACCTATTGCAATGCAGTGAAAGTCTCCCCATAATCTCTTTTAAAAACAAATGGTCATACTTACCTGAATGTTTCCCTCACTAATGACTTCCTAACACCACTCCCAAATCCTCTGTAAAAGTCTCAGTCCAATCTCAAGTCTTCTACTCTATTGGCCAAAATCAGATTGATTGAAAACTAACAGCAGTTTAATGCTGTTGCGACAGCCTTTGATTTAACCTAGGTATATTATGACTGCTGTTAAAAGACTACTCAAATTCCTGCATAATGTTTCAGGATTTCTAATATATTTCTCTCTTTATTTCTGAAGACCCAAATGCCCTAGGAGGTAATTGCCATTACAAGACTAACAAAAATATAATGCACAAGAAATCTGAAATTTTCTTCTTTACAAATCCTGAAAGCTGGTTGAGACTCCTGTAAAGTTTTATCAGTAGTATGGAGCCAACATGCAAAAAAACAGGACCAAAGTCATTGGACTTCTTACAGCTACAGGAATAACTACTCCCATATGCATTTACTGGTTATTATGTGCTGCAGTACCTTCTGCACAACAGCAGTGTCTGGCATTTGCATGTGGGGCAGCCACTGAGCTGAGGCACATGAGGCATCATCATTTTACCTGCAGGGCTCTTCTTTGCTCCTAAGGCATCAGGTAGAGCATGATCCAACAGTTAGCCAAGAAGGCACATTGCTCATTGTGTTTGACACCATTTCGCTTAATTCATTTTGGGGCAATTGGTGGTGTTTCTTCATCCTTTCCTCTAGAGCACAACCTAAACAAAATAGCTTCATATGGTTAGATACCTCACATGTTCTTCAATTACAAGCTTTCCCCTGCTCAAAAAAAGCTGCTTTCTTTGTGCTCAAAATAACACAAGAAAATGGGGGGATAAAAAAGGCTTTTCCATTAAAACCACCGCAATTTTGCAGTTAGAGTAGCACACAAAAAAACATTTTGTTTTTTAAACAAGTGACATATAAAGCCATCAAGGACAAACCCTGATATCCTAAAGTAATTAAAACAGAAAAATCAGCAAGTTCCTTCCAGAGAAACTGCTTGGGCATGCAGAAGGATACTCTGCTTCTGGGTCCCTGAATATGGTTACAGTATTTCAAGCTARGGTAAGAGGCTGTAGTCTAAATAGAGAGTGGTTCACAAAAATGATTGTTTTTTTTTATTTCATGACCTTTCATCAACTTGAGACCAAGATGTGCTCCTATACTGTTCAACTGGACAAAGCATTGACTCTTTCATTATTTCAGACCAACCTGCACAGATTAAGAGAGTGAGGTTCAGCCTTTTCATCCCATATGCATGTTCTTGTGAAAGGAGGCCTTCCTGCTTGAAAAGAATAACTGATGAACACGCAAAAAAATGTACTTGGCCAAAAGATGTCTCCAGGCTGATGTTTGTACTCTTCTCTTCCAGTGAAGGAGACAAAAGAAAAATGAAAGAAGATAAAATACAAAAAAACAGAACATATCCAATGCAACTTTCTACTGCTCTGTATTTGCTGACTAAGAAAAATATTATAAAAGAACAGTAGCAGTGAAAGCATTATTTCTTCTTAAAGATTTTCTTGTAAATAGAATGTTCTTTGGGTAATTTCAAAAATTCCTGAGATTTAATGCATTGCAAGTTGCTCTAATGCTAGTTACCTATAATTCACAGCTACAATGCCATCCATATACAGCACTACCAGCTTAATTTCAGGTGAAGCCTACAAACACTACTGACTTCTGAAGTTAATAGTCTTTTACAGCAACAGAAGGTATCAAGATATTCAAAACAACACAAAGTATCAGAGAAGATCAGCCCAGAGGAAGCAGCATGACCCAGCTAACTGAAGGTTCCTTTCAAACAGGAATCTGTCTAGGGCATCTGTGAGAAATCATCTTTTACATGAAAGACCCTATTCACAGGAAAAAGAMTATGGATCACCTTCAATACACTAAACAATATGAGATCATCTATTGCAGCTTTAGGAGTGTAGAAAAGAGAAGTACTTGGTCTTAATTGATTCATGTCTCTTCTTCAGCAGAAGACACAAAGATCCAAAGTGAAATTTAAGGGGAAAATAAAAAGCATTATGAGGATTTTGTCCATTGGTGTTCTCCTCACAGAAAGAGCTAACCAGTTTCTGGAAGATCAATCTGAAGTAAGCTGTTAGGAATTACTTGTTTTTAATTTCTTTTTCTTACATCAAGATCATGCTCTCTCTCCTTTTACATCTAAGGAAGAATCCTTTAATTTTTATCCTTTCATACATAACTCTTGCCTTGAGCAGACTTGTCTTGACCTGTAAGGAATAAATGAGGTTGGTAATTTTTGTGTTCTGTCTATCAGAAACACTAGCTTGATTGATTCCTACACATAGATATGTACTTCAGGCTGATACAACTAAACCTTTCTGCATTTTGAAATGAGAAATGTTAATACTCCTTTGCTCTTACTAAGATTCAAAAGAATGAAAAGGAGATCTAGAAAAGACTGTCCAAAGTACCTGAAGCCCTCTTACAGGAATTTTGGGTAAAGTTCTTTTGTTGCCTCACATCAATCAACGGAAGTGATCTGTACTACCTAGATGAGATGTTATTCAGCTTAAGAAACTGAATATCCAACAGCTCTTCTCAGTAACTGTACTGTAGTTCATTCTTTTACCTGATGGGCAGGCTCTGATGGGGTCCTTTAGGCTGAAGCAGAAAAATTACAGCCATGATGACACAAGAAACACACATCTGTGATCTACAGATACAGATGAAGTCAGGAAGTGCACTGATAGCTCTGTGGGTATACGGAAGATGATAAGAATCCTATAACCAGTATCCTCACCTTCTCTGGGCAGAGAGAAATCTCTGCAATGTCTTTCCATAGTGCCCTGACTGTTGATAAACACACTGGGAGGAAAACTCCCCTTTAGGCCTTTCTTCCTTCTCTATAGGGCATGTTTCACAGACAATTCATGAGACAGTGAGGAGTGATCTCCATTCTTCTGCGCTAGTGAGCAGAAGCTCAATAGCCAAGAAATGAAAAGTTTAAACAGTTGTGTGTAAATTCTACAGGAAACCATCTGAAAATAAGCAAAACTTTGAATCACTGTATTTGGTAAATGGTATAGAATATGAGCAACAACACTTTCTATATTTCTAATACTGCAGCTCCAATAACTGCAGTACCCAAGTGACAGAACATGGAAACAGCATGAATTGCAATACCTGATTCAAGTCACCAGCAGTCAGGTCAAGTACTTCTCAACACTCAAATTGAAATTTTAAAGCATTATGCAATTATTTCAGACGTAAGGTGCAACTACCCATACCCAGCAGCTGCAGCTCCTATTCCGGGTTTTGCTGCCATTAACTACCCCTCTAGAAGTGCGTGTAAGCAGCAAACCCACCATAGGATCTGCGCACCAGCATCCAATCAAACTGTTATTCAAAATAAACATTACAAGAACAGTGAATTTTAGCAAAACACCTTTTTCCTGGAAACGAGCATCAACATGGCAAATGTATTAAAGTAGCAACAGGAGTGATAATAGGCTGTTCAAATTCCAAACTACTAACACTATGAAAAAACRCTAGTTTTTCAAAACTTCCTGGCTTAGGACTTTTTCTGGGGGAACAGGAGGAAGAGRCTTGATTGGAGAGAAAGGTATGCTTAATAGTCACTGAGCATTATAACAGCTACACCAGAGAGYGTTATTTAGTCCCAAGATGGAGAGAAAAGGCAGCAAAAACATTGGTCAGAGTTATTTTTAAGACTATCATGCAACCTGTCATTAAAAGTTAAATATGCCAATAAACAAAACAGTAGGAATCATGACTTTTTAAATTTCAGAAGGTGTTTTAAAGCATTTGGCCTCTCTCCAGAAATGTTTTGTGCCCAACTTCTTTAAAGGCCTGCTAAAACCCAGAGGGCCATAGAATTGTCTAGACTATCAGACAAGGCATCAGACAATAACTATTTAAGATTGGCGTAGGTACCAATCCCCAAAAGACCCTCCATAAACTCCTAGTTTAGAAGAGGCAAAAAGCCCTGGCTTTTCTGAACTCAGCATGACACAGAATTCCAAAACTATATACAGCTATCACAACACCATACATTTGAGAAACAGCCAATATTTCTTGGCACATATACAACAACAGGAAAACACTAGAGGTATAAAATTGAATGAYTGGTTGATTATAGAAAATACTACCTTGTAAAAATAATTCCCATTAACAGATGTTTCAATTTTATACAATTAAAGAAATTAGCATTTGATAAACAATGTTATAATTTTTTTTTTCCTTTTTAAAACTGTTTACATTGCAAGAGTATTTTTAAATGTCTTCATTAACATGCTTTTTATTTCTTGTCAGCTTTTATGCCAAGTACAGTTGAGAGCAAACCTTTTTTGGCCTAACTAAACCACATTTTAATCAGATTAACAAACTTTACTGGCACTAACATACACTTCTGTCATAAAAACAAACCTTCTTTCAGTCTTAGGGAAATTCTATGCTTCTGGGCAGAGTGCATGAGCCAGTATTTAAAAAAAAAAAAAAAAAACAAAACAAAAACAAACCAACAAAAAAACATTTCTTTTTAAGATATAATGGTTATTTGCTTGCATTTTTCTGCTTTAGAAAGCCAACTGCAGAAATAAAGGTTACAGTATTTCTGTATACCTTGAACTTACTTGAAAAAATTATGTAAAACCTGTAGTTTCTTAATGTTAACAGTGGCTTTTGTACTTTGTACAAAGTGGCTTTGTAGCTCAATACATGGCTTGCATAATATAATTTGATTCAATTAGGCTACAGAAATTTCTCACACGTGTTTTTTTAAAAGCACCTTTTAAAGCTTCTATTACTGAGTTTTCAAACTTCACGTAATTCCTACATATCTCTGGTCAGTCTTCTAGACTGTCCATGTATAGAACCTGGAAGCTGAAATACCACACAAGGAATGTTAAGAGGAGTGATTTCACTGTGGCTGTCTCAACAGCCACACCAGATTGCATGTTTTGATTTTGTGAGGGTTTGGTGTTTTTTGGTTGGTTTTTTTGTTCATAGGTAGGGTAAGGTCATATCTGAATTTCCAGATGAGAACCGCTCAAGGCTTTTCTTGGTAGGTTTTAACACTTTATGACTTACCGCTGGTGTCTGGGATCTCTGGAGAACTCAAACACAGCAGAGAAATGCCCCTTTCATGCAGTATTTAATCCAATATAAATATTTAACAGGTTATTGTTAGTAAGGGGCAAAATGGATGCACTGAAAAATAAATGCTATACAAATTACGTGGAGGTTTTTTAAGCCATCTGTTTCACGAAGTTTTGTTTTGGAAAGTGCTTAAAACTTGTATTTAATATTTGAGCACTTATGTTACTCTCCATATCAAATCCTGATTTCTACAAAGGGTTTCCTCATTCCAGTTAACAAATTTAGAATTCGTCAGAGCAACAGGCTTGATCCCTTTTTTATTTTCAAAAGCAGTAAGAACTCTACAGCCAAAACTGGACTGAGTTTTCTAGTAACTGTTACTACTCAGAGACAAAGTGATGTCAAATACTATTGTAATATGTGTTAGTTCTTCAGCATTAATAAATCTGTGATGCAACAGAGGCTTATTTTTGTCTAATGAGCAGTTGACAGTGGAGACAAACTGATTTAGGCATGACTTGCAAATCACGTGCAAGCACACCATGATACCTCTGTAATACAGTCTGACTCTCACGTTCAACATACAAGTTTAAGAAGTCTCATATGCAGTCAGTGATGTTTTAGATCAGAATCACACTTTTTATTTTTACCTAGTATGTGTTAACAGGACATGAAAAAAATATTCTAAATTATCTTGTACTGCTACCACCATACAAAATATGCTGTTACTAACTAGCTAATTAAATGCTTTTTGAAGATTTGCTGACTTAACTTTCCTTATTGGACTAGTGCCTCAATTCACCCACATTTCAGTATCAGATTGAAGCTGTCATTTTTCCCAAAACAACTTGGAATAAGAATATCACAAGTTTTATTGTAAAAATGTTTCAGTCAGCTGASGTAAAGGTCATTTGAAATGTATCATTTTGTTCTGCTTATGCAAAACTGTTTGCACTGAGTTGTCTTATCTTCTCTCCATGCAAGCACCTTCACACCTACCTGCTTTGATCAGCCAGAACTCCAAGCTTTTGCACTAGACACARTTAACTTTGGCAGTGCCTCTTCACAGGCATACCAGTGTGCTGTGTTTATCATTCTGTATCTGTTGAAATATCAGCACTTGGTTTAGGTTGTGTGCAAGAAAAAAACAGTACCGAGTCATACATAAAAGAACACATACAAAACCACAAAGATCTACTTTTAAGCTAGGCATACCATTTTTACAAAAATTATTCAGAACAGGGAAAAAGACAGACATCAAGCAACTGTACGAAAATAACAACTTACCCCACTGACCGATCTGGGCTGAAGCATGTTTAACCATACACTGAATCTCACGGGACCCTGTTTCCTTCATTTGAGTCAAGATTTCATTGACAAAAAGCCCCACACTCCAGGAGAGATAAAAAAGAGCTTCCCATGCACTCAGGCAAAAGGGCAAGATGCCATCACAGAATCATTACTGTTGGAAAAGACTTATGAACCCTCTTGAAAAAAACACCACCTTTCGAATCATTACTGAAAATTTATGTGATTCATGATTAGTATCTACAACATGCATAGTTTATTTTGAAGCAAGTCTGACAACATACAAGAGATATTCTTGACATGACTCTTTTAGTATGAAATTAGTTGCTGGATCTCTGATTTCTATACCAAATAAATATGAAGCTCAATGTTCCATCAGAATAACTGTTATATTTAATAAAATGCTTCTGCCTAATCCCAAGATTAGGCAAATCCTAAGAACAGCTCTCCTACAGAAGTCCAACATGTCTCCTTTCCTTCCATTTTCTTTTTAAGGCAAGATGTTAAGATAAATTTGCAGCAGGACTGAAAAGCAATCTGCATTTAATGTTATCAGGTTTTAGCTGTATATGATAAGCAAAGCATCGTATTTTCTACTCAATAGCTTTTCAGCCACCTAAAAGAAACCTCACAAGCATTCCAGGCTGCTTTTGCTTCTACATATTCTTAAATTAAGTCAAACTCCATCTTCTAGTTCACCAAAATGTACCAACAGAAAAGCTTAGCACATGTAACCAAGCTTGACACAACCAACATAAAGAAAACTGCAGAGATCCCTGAAAAAGTGAAAGTCCTTAACTGCTGGCATGTGCTCAAAATCCCTTCTCTAGAGGATTTAGTTTAAGCACTATATTTTGTAAAATGCAACTGAGAATGAGTCTGCATTTCTTAAGTGTAGTTACTCTTCCAAACTGCTATTTCCCCAAGTTAAAAATTATTCTTAATTCACATTTAGTATCAGTTTAGTATCTGCATAACTGAAATCCCCATAAGCATTTTGCAAACTAGACCAGTTTAATGTTGCGTAACTGCTTTTTTCCTCCTCCTTTTCTTGATGGCTAAGCATTATATTACTACTTCACACATTTTACATGTGAACTTCGAGAAATTTATATTCTTTCATTTCTTAACTGTTTTTATTGCAGGCTTCAGTCCAACCGGAACACAACAGCCAACTTCATACTTCAAGGTGCAATTTACTGTAATAGTCTAGCTGGCTCATCTTTGGATGTCCTTTTTCCAAGTCTGAGAATTTCTATTTCTTTCATTCTAYTCTATTTTATAAAATAAAGCATGTGTGTGTGTGTGTATATATATATGTATGTATGTATGTATGTATATGTAGGCATTCTGCCTGATAGAAGAATCATATATGCTAGTCAAAAACATGCATTCCAACAGTACTTGCATAGGCAACTGCACAACTTTGTTGAATGTCACAATGTCACACTACAATACAGCATTAAACCTTTCCCCCCAGATGAACTGAATGCAGATTTCAAAATATGACATATTCAACCTGTGCTAAAAGTCTGCTTTTCCAGAAATATATCATGATACCATGAGTCAATATTTTGATTATTTTCTCTCTTGTCTATGTGAATGTTCTGTCTTGTTCTGTCTATGTTCTGTCTTGTAAAATACATAGACAGAAAAAAGGGATGCCACAGAAAAACCAAAAAGTGCTAAAATACCATACCACTCACTACTACAATCAAGTAATAATTTGCTTTCATACTGACTATACAGTTCACTACAATAATGTGCAATAAAACATATTCTGCATTATAGAAAGTTACTTGGAAGATGCTTCCCATGCTCAAAGCCAGGGCAGAGAGCACTATAGCAGGGGAGGACATGGAGAAGGGTATAATTCCACAACGCCAGTGGAACAACTTATCACCTGTTAGGAGCATGGGGCAGACTGTTCTCAAAGAGCCAATAATTTCACCATGATAACAYTGGCCTTTAAGGAAATGAACCATTAACTGGACAGCACATTAACTGGACAGCACAGATTTTTGAACTCCACTAAATCCAGAATTCTTTAACTGCAGCAGGACAATAATGAATACAAACTTTAAAAATGTATGTAAATATATGACAGGCATTGGAACTAGATTATCTTTAAGATCCTTTGCAACACGAACCATTCTACAGTTCTATCAATCTAACTGCAAGTTAGCAACAGTGGTAAAAGACGTTATTGACAAAACTTAAGTATTTTAAAGTGAAAGAAATAAAATGTAAACCTTAACATTCTTCTTACATATTACCAATCCATTTTATTTTCCCACCCCATTCCCCAGCATTCATTAACACATCTTCCTTTCCTCTCCATCATCATTTACATCAGAGCAAATGGTTATTCTGATCAGTGTCCTAAATAATAATACAAAAAAATTATGCCTGTGCAGCAGCTTGCAATCAGAAAAGCCAATATCATCTGACTACTCTGTCTGCCAATTATTGTAAGGCAGATTCAAACCACCACTACATATTCACTTGCAGCATGACTATATAGTGTATCGGAACTTAGTCTGATGTAAAAACACGCTACTATGGACAAGGGCATTGGTAATTCACCTCTACACAGCAGAGGCAAAGTACAAATTCAATAATGGGAGGAACAGGAGTTACTATGAGGAAGCCAAATTCAAACATRTTTAACATGTTTCAGAATTGGAGCTAGTATTAAACACAGAAACTTACAAGTTACAGGGAAAGAGGGCTCATAGCTAGTGTAATAATTAACTCATCTCCATGTTTAATYCGAATCATTAATCTTGTTCAGAAAATGACAAAGTTAATAGAAACTTATTTCGTTTACACACAGTTTGTAACTCCACAGACTTGCAAATTTCTATTATTATATTTAAATGGTTTGCAATGATAAACCTCTCATACTCAACAAGGTTACTGCCCACTACACATAGTTCAATCACAGTTCTGACTGGCTCTTCAAAAACAAAACAACTAAAATAACGTAAGAAAACAAGTATTTCTGCTGCAAATTCCTCACAAAACCGCTTTTGAAGCCACTGTTCATTTTAAATCCAGTGTTTCAACTCAAAGAACAGAAGAATGGAACAATGCGGTAGATTTCTGCCTCCACAAGTACAAGGCAAAGAACAGCAAGAAGCACCCCCAACATTACTCATTCTGATGGACAACCACTGACTATCACAGCAGTATACCCCAAGTGGAGAGAGCAGCAGCCCAGCCAGGGATTCTTTACAGTCAGCAAGCCTAAATACACAAAGCAAAAGGGACACTACAGYGGGGAACACAGGAAAGAGATGGGAGAAGAACTGAATTACTGGGGGCAAAAGGAAAAGCAGCATAGCAATAGAAAAAGGGCAACTGMAGTGCCACAGTAAACGAGACTTTTGATAGAAACCCCTGAAAGTCCTACACACACACACTGTCTCTTTTTATTTTTTTAAACTCCAATGCTCATGGAGCTTTTTGTTTCTCAAATATTAAACAAAAATACTCAGAGGGCAAACATACTTGAAAGTAAAATTCCTACATCCTACACCAACCCTGTAGCAGAACCACTGACTGAATCGAACACCTCTGAATGCTCGTGAAGCATTAATTTCATTCATTTTATGAAGTCACTGGCAAGAATGAGTTACTGTTGTGGGTTTAACACTTAGGCTTCAGTGTTAGCACACTATTGCATCAGCCATACTATTTTAAAGCACAATTCAGCTTCTTTCATGATCTGATGCAAGTCTATATGGCTTTTATTTTGTTTTTAAACACTGTTCCAATGCAATTTGCTCAATGCCATCTTATTTGCCACATATTTAAGAACCATTCTAATATCACACAACAACCTCCACTGGTGAGAATATTTATTAATAGCAGTGACTGCTATGCTCAACAAGAGACCTAATATTAAAATCTATCCTGCTAAGTCAAAACATTTTTTGTTATTACTTCCACATACTACTTTAGGCTGAATGACAGTTTAAAAATATTTGTCATCACTGTGAAAAAAAAATTTAAAAGCATCACAGGTACCTTGAAASCAAAACTTTTTTAACAGAGGCACACAATAAAACAAACAAAAAAGGCACAAAACTTCACAGACGGCATTTTGATAAATCAGATTAAATAAAAGCTTAAACAATCATAGCAGGGGGATTCTCAGAAAGGCAGCTTTCAATCTTTAAAACTTCCAACCAGTACATGTTTATTTGTGCTGTATTTCAAAGAGCCTCATCACTGGAATTTATAGCTCATAATTTTCATGTATGTTATCTTAGAATTTCTACATGCACTTTTTGTGGAAGACCAATGAACACATTAGCACTTACCAGAGCTGGCAATCAAATACTTAGAAGAAATTAGGTCCTGTCAAGAGTATTTTGCAACAGATATAATTTTTCTTTCCCACACTTATTTTAATTGCTTCTATTGGGAGAAAGCATAAGGTTCCTGGTTTATATGTACCAAACGTTTTAGAAATCTCTTCCTCAACCAGCCAAAGAACAGTCAAATATTTTGAATGTCTTCAGCTGCAAATGGTTTTGAGCGCCCRGTTTGAAGAATCGTTTTCCCATTTTCATTAGCATTCTTCCTTGGAGACCACCAATACAATTGCATTTTAGAACAACAGGAAGTGAGACTAGGCTGCGCTAGARTAAGTATCATCCAAGAGACAGCCTGCAATTAAGAACCAACTCTAACTCAAACAATTTCATTAGAAAAACAAACCTGTAAAAAAAAAAAAAAGGAAGGCAGCAGTTAAGTCAAAAGTACAGTAGAACTATACAAGACCTTATTTTTGTTTCACCCAACACAAAGAAAAAGTTCAAAATATTTCTAAAGAAGCAAAACACACTTATGAAACATTTATGATAGTAGTGCCATACTCCCTCAAAAACAGCTCAACATTAAAAAAGCTCACCTAAAGGCTAGTTGAAAAGAAGAATTGAAGAATTCTCAGTTTAAGATTGTAACAGAAACTCAATAGAATCCTTTAGTCAGTTTTGTTGAGCCTACTCCAGTTCCTATGCTGTGTATCTAAGGAAGTGCCTTCCTACAATTTTCTTTTAGTTTAAAACATTGGAAAACATTTTAGAGTCTGATTTGTCAGGTAATTTAACTCTTAACGCTAGAATCATGGGTTTCCACCTCAGTTTTTCCTCAAGTTATCTACCAAAGCCATTTGGCAATTCAGCAAACAGGAAAAAGAATAGTTCAAATGAATCTGAATAATGACTGAAAAGAATATTCCATTTCCTTGGCTCCAACACACTCACTCTGGTGTACTTACTGGCCAAAGTAAACCCACACAAAAACCTAACAATTTCTGAATTACTGCTCCAATGACAGTCTAAGCATGTTATTTTCACTCCACCGTGCATTTATGCTACATTCTCTACCAGATCTGAAGATGCAAAATGAGAAGGATGATGAACAGGAACTTTCCAATGCTAGACTATCCATAAACAGCAAGTCTGAAGTACCTCATTAGGCCTAGCGAACCCCTGAGTTAGAGATACATGCAGCAAGTACAATGGATGTCTCTCCCCTTGTGTGACAATCCCACCCATTCAGCTGCTGCTTCCTCTGGAAGGAGTATTGGACCTGCCCAAATTGTCAGCTGTCCAGAAGCTTGAAGGCTGCTGCCCAAAGCAACAGGTTAACAGTGTACCATGGAAAGTGGAACAGCTGACTCACAATAGCAGATTCTACACCATATTCGGCCAAACTTTACAATTCTTTACTTCAAATTTCTGTTCATTTCTACAAACACCAGTGAAAAGGAATTCAAACACAGGGAAAAAAAACAAAATTCTGGTTCCTTAGGTATCTCCCCAAAAATATGCCTAACAAAATTTAAAATCCCTCAGCCCCAAAGGTTTGAACCATAGCAGCTATGCCAATAGCACTGGAGATTCCAAGACTGTAGGTAATGCCTAAGACAACTCTAAGGCATCATTGGAGCCAGAAAAGAGAACATGATACGGCTATAACCCAAGAACGGGTGAAAAAGGTAATCACTAGTTATCAGACTGCAGACGGAACAATACATTTTTTCACAGTGTTTCTATAAACTTTAAAGAAAGCTAGATGTTCTCTCTCAAACTATAGTGTAGTAAATTACAGTCATTAAAAATAAATATTTGCCATCATAACACACAGTTTTATATACTATGTTTTATGATGGTGAATAATAATTTTTATGATTTGTGTTATATGAAAAATTCTATTGCTTCCTAAAACTTGCTACTTTTAAGTGAAACTTACAATCATATAATGTATTAAAATAAACTATATGTGGACAATAAACAGTGCCACGACCATGGGCTTAAGAGAGATGAAACACTACAGTGAATTCACCACACTGCCTTTCCTTCCACCTTCCCGAAACAACCCACCTGAAGTCGTATAGTAAAACAAACCAACAGGTCAGGGAGAAAGGCAAAAGTACAGACAGCCAACAGGGAAAGGTTAAGGGACCTTAGGAAGGAAGCAGTCCRTTTGAAACAAGGCAGACACTGGAATTTACAGCTGTATCTACATCAAGTTTCATGAAAAATGTTCCTAGGGGAAAAAAAAAAGTCAAAATAAAATGCAGGTGTGTGTCAAGAATAAGTTAAAGTTTTCCTAGAGAATAAATAATTAACTGCAAACTTAAGAGAATTAATAAAACTCCAGCTCGCAGCCCATACATCAACCTAAGATACTTAAGTTTTTTGTTTCARTTCTGCAATGGAGGAAGAACATTATCTGTTTTAGTGAAGCACCACCTTCAGTTCCTGTTTTACAATCCTTGGTCCCAATTTCTACATTCCTTTCTTTAAAAAAAAAAAAAAAACAACCCACAGAATCACCAAAGAAGTACCTTATCTCCTTACTTTGTGAGTAATGCAGTTTAAAAGAAAAATGTATGGAAGTGTAATGAATTTCTCACAGAATCACCACTAGCTGGAACTGGAAGGGATTTCTGGAGACCACCTAGTTCAAACCCGACTGCTCACAGCAGGGTCAGCTGCAGAAAGCAGTAAGAAGCTACAAAAGAATACGATGTAAGATGTTCCAGTGTGCCGTCTTCTGGGATGCAGAAACAAACAGGCCTAGCAACCAACAGACTACCTTCTTCTCTTCCTGCCCATTTTTTGAAGTCAGTAACAATGGTACTTCCTCGAAAGAAACAGAAGCTCCATTTTAGGGACCTGTGTACTACTTTTTGGAAGAACAGGCTTTTTCTTTACAGGAGCTATCAAACATTCAGTGGTACACGGTGTGMCACCAGCCCATTTGACAACTATACTTAACATATCATTCTGACACCTGATTATCAAATCGGTAAACTTTCATGTTTACACATGTGCCACAATTTGGTATTTCCCAATTTAGGGGAAGCCCTTCTCTATTTGTCAACAATCTCCCTTCTCTATTTGTCAACAATCTCCTCCAGGCCATATACCATATACCATGCCTGGCACTGGACAGGCACTGCCAGGCACTGCCTCTAATTGATTTGCTACTAAAAACTTGTACACAGCAGATTTAGGGTATCACATAAAAAGCTTGCCAACCTAAAGTCATAATTTCAAGAGTGTAAAACATTTAATTAAATTCTGTTCAATTTTTCTCCAACTGATTCAGTCCAATAACTGTATTTTTTATTTATAACTACTTGTTTTGAAACTAAAGAGCAAAAGAGACAGCTACAGGAAATGTGTGAATTTTCTTCTATCTATCTCCAAGACCTAGGAAACACCAAAAGACATGAAAAAACGAAGTGTGAACAGACACAAAAGCTTCAAAGAGCAAGTTCCAAAAAGTACAAAGACAACAAGTAATGTTCAGGGACACTATTTTGATTGACTTCAAGAGATTTTCATCAGCATGCTTTGGGACACATGTGTTTGAAGAGAGTACATGGCAAGATGACTAAATAAACCAACAGAGCAAGAAAACAAGTAATGTAACCACTCTGGAAGCATGAATATTAGCATGAGGGGTTTTGGTTGGTTGAGTTTGTTATTGCATCATTTAAATGTTGAGTTATATTAACTCAAATACATAGGCAAACAACATTGCTCCTTACTAGCTGTCATGTAAACACTGACAGTTACTTGGGATCCACCAAGGACAGAGATTTATTTAAACTAGACCAAAGACAGAAATTGTCACAGGCATTTCATTTACATTTCTATGGCATGTACTATAAAACAAGGTTTTAAACATCAAGGACTTTTTAAAGCTAAGACATCTCTTCTGGTTTCCATAAATTAATGACCACATTGATGATAAAGAAAACATTGTACTACGAACACACTAGAAAAGATAGAACACAACATGCAATCCCAGTGACTGCAGCAAAATCTCTTAAAGTACATACAAGTTTTCAACTGAAGTTGCATTGATAAAAACCTAAATATATAAACAGCTTCACAAACTATTCAGAAGTCAAAGTTACAGGAAATCAAAATCCTCAAGGAAGGTATATATCTTATATTTGAGTTTCATTGTTACAAGAGATGAAAAGTTCAACGAACTAATATCATCAACTCTGTGTCAAAACTATGGCAATTCACATTTCCCTGTCTTGCTAATATTTCTTAGAGAGCCATTCTGACAAAAAAAGAACACTAATAATAAGCAGTTGTAATACAAGATCTCAATGAATTTTTAGACAGCTAGGAGTAAATTCCAATAGGAAATTCTTCCCTGGTTACATCACTCTTTTCCTCCAGGGAAAAATGGGCTCAAAAAATTTCTAGAAAAAAGAGGCATTTGCCAAAGGCTTTGAAATTAATGCTGCCTAGATACAGCACAGAAATAACTAATCATATACAAGTATCTTAAGAATGCTTTTTCTAGATTGATCTAGGATTGCAAGAATTATCAAGTGTCAGTTAATAGGCTAAGGGAAAATATTTGTTCATGTCCCTTCATGTGTACTTCCATGCATTAGACCTCAGGTTTAATGGGATTTTATTAATTACTAAGTATGCTTTCTATTATATAGCTAATTATTTGAACTGATTAAATTAACCTTTAGAGGACAAAAACTATTACTACAAATAAAATAATTTAACAACTTGTTTTGATGCTGGAATGCAATCTAAGGCTTATTTGTGCGACATCTGAAAACCTTAAGAAACATGGGGGATCATCCAAAACAGAACAGAAAATCAGCAACCAGTATTACACAAATATCTGAATCAGAGCCCACAGCCCTTAGAACAGGGCATATATTCCATATGAATTCCAAACAATAGAAATATATTTGATTTTCAGACTAATATTCCAATAAATAATATATTTATTGATAAACACAATCACTGAATTTCTACATCTATTCCATCTGCTAACTCCTAAAGATTCTGGATTTTAGCACTTTATTTTTTTTAAGTAAGAGACATAGTAGCATGAATAACAAGCTTTTCTGTAGAGATCTACATAACATGCAAGCTTTTCTACTCCCTTTTGCATTTTTTCAGGGCATTGACACCAGAGGCCACCACTTCCAAAGCAATTTACATAACACAAATTATGCAAATTATGAGCTGTTCTGGCTTACTTTTTACCCTGAGCTTTGCATTCATCCTTACTCTACTTGCATGTTTTTGGTGGGGGGTGTTGTTTGAATTTTTTTTTTTGGTTAAAAGAACTTCAGTACCATCTTGGTATACAGTTTTTAAAACTATTTGAGACACGTCAATTAACTAAACCTAACTATCCAAACTTGGCAATATCAGMAAGTCATTCATCCCATTCATCATTTTCTTCCATTAGTCTCAAACCCCTAATTAAAAGAGCATGAATGTTTCCAAAGCACAAACAGCAGCGACAATGCTTTCCAAAGGCAAAACGAGTCAATACAATTCTTGGTTCTAAGTAATTAAAAAGAAGAGTATCAGAAGCACCTTAAAGTCCTCATCCAGCAGAAATAAAATTCCATCTATCCCCAAAGCCTATTAACCAATACTGCATACTTCAAACACTTACGCTGAAATCCAAACTGACTGCATAATAGAAGGTTTTGCAAAAGGCACTTATTAAAATTTCTGGCACTAAGCTATTAGACTAATTAGATTTATAAACTTATCCAACCTAGGAGCTATGGTTCTACAGAATTACATGGCTAGTTCAGAACAGTTTAGTCCCTCATACTGTTGAACTGTTCATCACAGGCATATCCTGCTGTATCCAGGAAGCAGCAGACACACAGACATTTCGTACATGCATATCTTAAGAAACATTTCCACAGTACCATAAACATAGAAGATAAAAAGAAAAGATTAACATATAAGTTTAGCACAATGCTCTAGTCAATGACAGTGTGGAAGATGTTTCTGAAATATTCTACCCCAGTCTAATCACATAGACTTAAATATACTCAGTACAGCAGTTTAAAATCAAACACTAAAACAATATGTGCTGTTAGAGCGTAATATCTGGAGGAAGAGGATATACTTATCCCCCTACCTGCCCCTTCTCTCACCCACCAGTGTTTATAAATACTCTGCACAAGAAAATATCTTTCTTAACAACATACTCCTTTAGGTCTTTAAACATACTCCTTTTAGCCCTTTCCAGCACTCCTTCAGTGCTGATCATCAGCATCCATTCTTTAGCCTGTATTTTGGCCACTTAACCACCTTCATGAGCACAGTCTTCTGCTGCAGTAAAGCTTCTACTCCTGATCTTCAGAGGCCAGGCATCACCCAGCTGTACACAAATTGCTGTCTCTTTCATGATACAGAACAAGTCAAAAAAATCACAGATCAACAAAGCCACAAGTTCCTCAGAATCCTTTCTCCTAAGATGCTTTACAGAGATATCAAAAAAAGCTATATTAGAGAGGTACATTTTCTTAAGAGTAAAGCCACACAAGTAGTTTACACATGTAGTTGCACCACCCTTCACAACCTTTTGCAGTTTTTCTTTCAAGAATATAAAATGCTCACATCTTTGCCTCTTCAAGTAAGCATGAGCTAGATGCAGCACATGGTAAGAACTAATGTAATAAGCATTTTAGTCATTACTTCTTTATGGATATTTTATTCCACTTTCAGTAACTCCACATCTATTTTCTGAAACATTGACSATATTCAAAACCTACTGAACAAGTAATCTATCACCTTAGTGTTCCCACAAACACAGCATATTACAGTATCATCCAAACAATAACGTCACCATCCAACATGACGAAGAAAAGTTTCTTGAATAGTGAAGCATAAATAGAACACTTGGTTAATCCTATTTTAGACACATGTTATTTAGCATATTCTAGTTTCATATTCAAGATGGTTCAGTAAAGCTGTGGAAAAATACTATAGGTGAACTTACTACATGGAATAGGATATAGACAGAAAAAAATTGATTAAGAATCCAAGACACTAATAATGACCAAAACCACATTTGTTAACGGGCCTGACACATTAGTTGTATGTCATGTGAAGACATGGAGTATATTACATTGAGTTTTGAATTTTGTATTTTTGGAATAATTCCCTCAATGCTACCTGATTATTTGAAGTAACATTTTCTATACAGTAAATACCAACTAGGGTTATTTATTGACTTTAATAATGGCAATTGTTATTTCTATATAATCCACAGTACACTCAACTTTAAAACCTAATCAAACATCCACTCTAAACGCCAAGAACAACCCCTGAAAAGTTTGCAGGCTCCTCCAGCCTCTGAAACAGGATTCTGGAAMAGGTGCTGTAGATCAAGCATAATACTAATATTTAGCTGGAGAGAAATGGCAGATCCAGTACCTTGTCTTAACCCAGGTGCTTGTCTTAACCCAGGTTTTGACCCAAGTCCTTCCCATAATGGTACCCTTTTGGAAATCATATTCAAGTCTTGTCTAAGCACAACACTCGTTTCCAAACACTGGACAAGATATAAACATTCTCCTCTGCTGCTGGATGGATTAAAGCAGAGATACAACACAAAGAAAGCTATTTTCAATACATTTCAAACAAGAAGTTATAAATAAAGTCAGAAAAAAAAAAAAAAACCACAAACCCCTAAGTAGATTACTTGTCTCCTTTAGGGTTTAGTGACCTCTGACGTGCTTGCTGATCTGCAAAGAATCAGATATGCCAGCAACTCTGAACTCCTGGAAAACGTGCTCCAGTATTTATTAGTGGCGAAAAGTCAAATTCCTCATTTTATGTTAATTACTTAAATATTTGAAAAAAAGGGCACTGTGATGAGGGCATTTTGAAGACTTACGCCAGATCTCAGAGCCCTGGTAACACATTTTAGAAATATAACTCCTAGTGGCCTCGTTCCAAACATGACTACATGAACATTAAACAACCTGAAATGTCTATTTCTCTCTTTTCTTTTACTGTGAAGACATTTCAGAGCAGTTTTGTAACAGTATTTACAATTACAACTGAAGGCACAGGAAGCATTTACCATCTTTTATTCAAAGTCCTTTCCAGGCAGCAGTAAAAYTGAGAACCTGGTAATATTAAATGCTTGCTATTTGCCTATTTATTCGTTAGCAGCAGCTATTAAGAGTTATCCACGGACACCCTAAGAGGGGTTTTTACAACAGAAGGCATCTTTCCTCCCCAGAGGCAGGATGTAACTACCATGTGTAACTGGGAGAAGCAGAGAAGGAGGCCACTACTCCCTCTGGTACCAGCAGTGCCCTGCAGAAGGACAAACATACCTCAATTCCATCACATAACCACTAAACATACTTGCGTGTTTGGAAAGAAGAACTGACCTAAAARGGTCTACAGTGTAACCAGACATACAACTATGAATTTGAAAAATACACAAGCAGGAAGAACAGAAAAATCCAACTGCTGAAATTACTTCTTTTTACTTGACTGGTTACAGCAACCACTTTACTCTGTACAGTTTGAGCAAATCTTTGCAGCTACCTACCCTACATGCCCTCCTATAATCAATTTAATAATTTTGTTCTGACAGTAAGAATTCTTGATATCCAGTGTGTTTTTACAGGATTTTAAGCTCACTCTGAAATATTTTAATAAAAAGGCATGTAATTTGAAAATTTTAGAAAATTTAAACTTAAACAGAAATGAAATTTAAAATTTAATTTAAATTTAAACAGAAGCTTTTGAACCTTTAACTTTAAGGCATTTTCTCCTTTTACAGGCCTCCTGAATGTTTGCCAATGAGGCTCTAATGCCAGTGCTATAGCATCCAAAATGCTATTTTGAGCCATTGCTATGCTGACCACTACATTTCTCAAGCACGAGACCAGCTTCCTGAAAAATAATTATGAATAAGTGGTTTTATTCTTAATGAAACCATAAGTATCTTGCTTCTACTTACACATCATCTTAATTTCTGACCTATGCTTTGACAGATTATAGCAGTTGTTACACTTATTCCTACTTTAAAGGTGCAACACCTCTAAACTTTTGTTACTCCATAAATTCAAGAACACACCACTGCATCCCAGATATCTTTTAGTAACCATGGAATCAACCACAATCACTTGCCATTATTCACATTTCTATAATCMACAGTCCAAAGGAGGGCCATGAGAATGGTGAGGGACCTTGAGAGGAAGCCACATGGGGAATGGCTGAGGTCACTTGRTCTGTTCAGCCTGGAGGAGACTGAGGGGAGGCCTCATTGCAGCTACAGCTTCCTCTGGAGGGGTGGGGCAGGCACTGATCTCTTCTCTGTGGTGACAGTGACAGGACCCGAGGGAATGGCCTGAGGTTGTGTCTGGGGAGGTTTAGGCTGGGTATTAGGAAAGGTTCCTCCCCCAGAGAGTGGTTGGGCCAATGGAAGAGGCTTCCCAGGGAAATGGTCACAGAACCAGCCTAACAGAGCTCAAAGAGCATTTGTGCAATGCTTTCAGACACGTGGTGTGACTCTTGGGGATGTCCTGTGCAGGGCCAGGAGTTGGACTCAATAGTCCTTGGGGGTCTCCTCCAACTCAGCAATTCTGTGACTCTGTGAATAGTCAAAGGTATGTATGGCCACTCTCCGTACCTCTGTTTTCCCATTTGACCCAATGTTTTCTCTCCTGCCCTCATACTTCAGTGCTGGTTTCAATAAAGCTTAAATTTAAAGAATTTTAGATTTTATTTTTAGTTGTGAGTAAGTATGAAGCACTATCCTGCTTTCAGTAGTTGCCAGCACAAAATACCCCAAAAGTCACTGAAAAGGTTCTGCTATAGCTTCYACCATCACCTATCTCAAAAGATGTACTTGCTTCCCCTAATTACTAGAAGCTGAAGCCAAAAGTATTCTCATTTTCCATGCACTATTTTRATTCTGTTCGTACATAAGCATACATACACATGTACACATCCTTTCCTCCAGGTCTCCATAGGATCCTGGGGCAATGAGCTCCACAGACAAAACTTTTCTTAATATCAGCCAAAGCAATTTTAGCCATGGCCTCTCGTTCCCAAATTATTTGAAGGCACATATAGTCTAGATCATAATCTAAGCTAGTCCTCATTTATAATTTAAAGTACAAAAAAGCGAATATGCTATCATAGCTTTAAGGCTCTTTATGAGTCATTGTCTCAATCAAAAGTCTCATGTAGGTTTATCATTCAGCTTTAGAGATTTATTTCTTGGTTTAGGTATTACTTGGTCATTTCATTTTGAATTCCTTCTAATCCCCATAGATTATCTTTTGTCATTTAAGAAAAATACACCACCACAACTGAATTTTGAGATGTTGTAGGACAGGCCCCAGTAACACAGCAGCTTTTTGTTTTCAAAGAACCAAGTTAAAGTACCTTCCTAATTTTGGGCTTTGTCTGTCCATATCAAAAATAAATTACCCTTCTGGCACATCTGGCAAGAGATTTTGAACTCTTAAACATATTAATCCACCACAGTAATAGTAAGAGAGACAAATCCTTASGAAGGCGAAAATGACCAGGGTAAGACACTCCATTGTACTTGCAGAATGTATGWGTGACGTAAGAGAAAAGGAAAGCCACTGACCCCGACACTGGCTCCACTTCCTACGGACACTAAATGTTTGGAGCAAGCAAACCTAGTCTATGAGGACAATACAAAGGGCTTCTGGTTTAGTAAGAATTACTCTCTGAGAAAACAAAGAAGGGAAAATAACACAAATGGAGATCTTCCCACAGCCTGACAAGGAATTAGCAGAATGCCAAGTTTAGTTAATCACTCATATCATTCTTCTCCTTACCCCACTTTTATTGCTTCTGTGCTTCAGACTCACCAACAGAAGTCTTGCTTTCCTGAACCCAAGTACTTACCATATATCTCAAGCAAAGAATGACAGAAACTGAACGAAACTGGACAAATGGAAAAAGCATAGGACACAAAGCTGAAGGACAACTGTAAAACATCATTCCAGTCTTAAAACGAGGATTCATTAGTTCCTGCAGCATAGCCTTGCTCGGCAAGTGTTACATTTTCCCAGCGTTATCAGGTAAGSAGAACAAAGCTCTGAAGCCTGTACTTCAGCATGTAAGCAGAGCAATATAATAAAGCTAAAACACAAACAGTTCAAACCAAGCAAAGAAAATACAATAGGAAATTCTAAAATGCAATTTGCACACACAYAAAACCTTCTAAACCTAGGAAATCTACAATTAACTCCAAACAATTGCTTAGAAATCTGGATGGTCCTGACCTCAACAGTTAAGTATCAATTAAAACAGTCACTTCCAAGGACATATGTCATCCCCATAACACTCAGTCATACCAGCCAGACTCCCAACAAAACCCACTCCAGCTGGCCGAATGCTTCACCACTAGCCACTACTTCCTATGGCAGCAGGCCTCTGGCCATGAACGATTAAGAGAATAAACKCTTCTACCCCCTCTCAAGAAATTATACCGAAGAGGACACACGTACATTTCTAGACACCCTTCTTATAAGCAATTTGATCATCCTTCAAGAAAATCAAGTCAACAGCAATGACACTGACATTTTCAGGGTTCACTGCCATGCTTCAAACACAACTTCTATTCTCTTTTTATTCTCAAAACAGCCAGAACTGACAAGTCTTAATTTTCACATTTCCTATCCATGCAATCTTAGTAAAATCCACCACATCAATACTTAGACAGAAAAACTGTTTGCTTCATGAGAAAAAAATTGGTAATTTCTTCAGACACAGTACTCCAAACCATTTCTTACCAGTTTGAGATTAAAAACAACGCTTGCTCACCACTTAAGAACAATCTCACAGAAACTAATCACATTCACTGACAAACACTATAATTAAACAGTATTCTGACATGGCTGGATTTTCTTTCATGACAAAAAAGCGTACTTTTCCCAGCAATTACTTCTGGTACATTTCTCTTGTGGTCACTTTAGGAGTATTAGACTACCAATGGTAGTTACTTCTTTTAACTCTTATTTCTGGAACAAAATGCAGATCTTTCCAGCAACCTCATTATTTCTGAAATGGCTTTGTTTCTAAATCTTGCCTCTTCATAAGAAGCACACAACATAAATCAGTGGTGAAAAACATGCGACAGATGAGAAAAAATTAAAAAGGGTTAACCATCACACTCAATTCCACACTGCAACGAACCATTTTAATAATTTCATTATAAATGTATACCTAGGATTAGAGTATGTAATTTAGGTTATAAAACGATACAGAATACATTTGTTTCATGTAATATGATTTTCCATATTACAGTCACATTTTTTTAAAAATGGTATCCAAGAAAGTTGATGCTTTTAGTAGAAAATGCATTAAGAACTCCCTAACATAGAAATTCACAGAAGTTCTACATATACATATTACATTTACTACAGACAACCAAAACTTACACTTGACCAAATCTGAGCGCAGACTTCACAATGCCAAGCTGCCTATGTCAAATGGTGCACAGCTACATGACAGTATCATTTGATGAATGAAATCTGTGTGACTCTAGTAATCACACAAAGGCATAACAAGATTTGTCTACAATCACAAAGGCTATAGACCTAATCCAGAGGTACCTGACAGCAACTTTGAGAATGTATTTTTAAAGATTATCTGTAAATTCACTAAACCATTGGATTTTTAAAGCCAAACTAGAAGGATGGAAGTCTAGGATTTAGGATAACTGCATGGATCTTAGATTGATCAGACTTAYATTCTAACATATTATGTACACTTCACCATTTAACGAAAAGATATTGCAGGGCTTGGGTGGGTTTTTGTTGTTTGTTGCTGTTGTTCTTCCAATATGAAAAYGAGTAGAACATTTTATATATTTATGACATTTACATGTTCCTGAAACATTAAGAATGGTTTAGTCTGTCACGTTCAGCAGTTGGAATAGGAGGAAACTTTCTTAAAAATAGAATTTAAGAAAAACAAACAAGTTCCCTTAAATGTCTCCCCAAATAAGAATTATTAAAAAGGAGGATTACATGGCTTGCTTAAACACCTAAATATCAGTAAATATTAAGATCAATCCTCTACTTGAAAATACATATGAACACTTCACACAATTTCAATGCCCTTTCAATTCTTTGGAGAGCTTTCTCAGAGAAAACATTTTTATCCACTAATCTCACAGGAATTTAAAAAACCTGTTCTAAATATTTTAACAACTTGGACAGTAAACATACATGTTAAAGGTCCCGGACTGGATTCTGATGGTCAGAAAATGTAAAAAGTGAAGATAACCACAGCTTGTGCTGCAACATGTTAGTATTTCTTTTTCTCTTTACACAGATCRCGGTATGCTAGAAGCTGAAAGTATCTTGATGCAAACCATTATCTTCCATTTACATGTTAAATTCCAGTGAAATAACAAGACCGTTCAGTGTCAGCACCACCTCCAACACTAAGCAGCATTACAGGTCTACGCACCGCAAGGGCAGTTGTTGAGACCTCCTGAAGAGGCTGCCTTACACTTCCATGATGAAATGGCAGCTCAAACTATTTTCAGTGCAGTGGTATTCCAGAGATGATGCACTTCATTATTAACAGTTAACAGAGAACACACAGATTACTACCCTGCTTTGCAGCTCTGTTTTTCCATAAAGCACTAAAAACATTTAGGATTTTGTCTGCTTTAAAGTGTCACGGTCTCAAAATCAGTTCAGAAGTTATATGGACATCAGACACCAAGTGCTTCAAGATAATGTTTTCTGCTCTTTGTTATAAAGCAGCCAACAAAGCAGAGCACCAATCCACAAGTCGGCCTTTTAGCTACTATACCATAATTAAGAGGCTGCAGTGCCAACAAATGCATATACTTGACTGACACATTGCATGTCTGACAGTATTTCAAAAATTAAAATCCCTTTTCCCACCAGAAAGAAAGAAGAAAACCAAAACCAGCATCACAAACATTTCACACCTTCTACCCTCCCTCCTCTCTCTCCAATCATATACAGGCTCAAAAACCTCCTTTTTTTCACAAGCAATTACAGAACTGGAAGGAATCTCGTACACTTGGAAAGAAAAGAAAATAACATGGAGGCACACGTACATCCTACACCAATCCCTGAGCATTTATGAGTAATTTGACATTTCACCCAATTTGCAATATTAGGCCTACTAAAGAAACACTTGGCAGTGCAATATGCTGATCCATTCTTAACATAATAACCTCATTCAACAGATTAAAGGGGTACTTTTATACCTTGAATTCACTTGAGTGCTACAGTAAATTATTTAACAAGTACTGAAAGTATATCTTCATTAACTCAAGGTTCCTTTTATTTTCACTTGGTCTTATTTTGTAAGACTGCAAGAAATGGCACTGTAAAAGCAGCAATTGCTCATTCTTTCCACCAGCAGATTTGTTTCAGGTTATTTTGTTTAGAAAAAAAACTTTGTATATTCTCATATGCATACATACAGAAAAGGCAGTRTTAAGAATTTTAGACCAAAGGATTTCAAAAACAAATTAATCAAGATGTTTAGTGGGCATTTCAAGTTAAGGCCAGGTCAAGATCCTTCACTGAACAACTTATAATACAAACAAACCATAACGCTGAACATAAACTAATCATTACTACAAAATCCTTCCTTGCCAGATTTCAGACATGGTTATAGTCTGAGAATCCTCTACTGAAAGTGACATGAAGGAAGAATGACAATTAACTGYGCACAGGTTGACACACATACAATAATTATGAAACATTCCAAGTTGTTCTCCTTCCCCTTACGTGCCTATGTACATGGTATTATAGCATAAATCCTCATGAAATCCTAAAGGGAAAGAAAAGCATTCCACTTCTGTCAGGCTCAATCTGGAAGTACAAATTAAAATGCTGTTTATAGTCCACAGACAGACTTCCTCAGAAAAATATGGAATCTTTCATATGGTACAAAAACATATTATGATATTTCAACACATATACATCCAGTAAAATTACAAAGCTTAAAATAAATCTTCCAGGAAATCTACAGAAGCCTTTTTTTCCTTTGTTTATCCCAGCCCAGTGGCAATATATGCCAAACAAGTCACTCATTATTCAGATTCTGCCTGAGAAATTTTTGCTTGCTCYTCTTTAAAAAGAAAAGTATTTCAAAATTGCAGTCACAACAGACATCAAAGCAACCATACATGAGTTACTGGGTTAATTTTTAATTACAGTCTTCCTCAATAGCTATAAAAGCACTAAATACATAGAAACAAATTTAGTATGGCTATATTCTGACCATTTCTTATATATAAGCTGACTGCCAGTCATCATCTCTGTATCATCTATATACAACTGTGATGGAATTGGGTGAAATGAAGGTCAGAGGAAGCTTAAGAGGCATTTAAGTTTTCTCTCATCTTGACAGGCATTTGATCCCTCTTACACTGCACAGAGTTCAAGTTATAGAGAAACATTAAGAGCTATTTCTATAACTTACATTTGCTTACAAGGATTKAAAGGAACACACCCTTTATAAATCAAACATAAGCAACCCTTCATGGATACTATATTCTGAAACTTAACACTTTACACAATTAAAAGGACTACTGACTAGATATGTAACCACTAAAAAAGATTAACACTCAGTTACCAATAACTAGGACGTACAAGACAATGAATTACAAATAAAAGATTAGCAACATCTGCAAAAAGATGGTGTAACTTACATTTGTTCTACACCTTGTCATCTTACAGGGCAAACAAACCCAGTGTAAYACGGAGGATGAAGAAATAACCATACCGTAATAGCACTGTATGCTGAAATTATGTTACCTGTGTAACTCATCATTRAAAGCTACACTGCAATACAATAGTAAAAAAGAACCCTATTATTAAACGCATTAAGACACTAAGACTATTGTTGAATGTGTATCCACATTTTCAGCAGCTTTCAGTACCGTCCCTAATACTTAGCACAGTACTTGGACACTGCTGCTTAAACAGCTGCTGGAGAAGTTCAAAACTCAGTAATACACCAAGAAATCAGAGCCCTGAAAACTCCCTACTATGCATGCTAATTAAAACAGCCAAACACACAAACAAAAAACCAAAACAAAACCAACCCAAAAACCTATCCAAAAAAAAAAAAAAAAAACAACACACAAACAAAAAACCAAAACAAAACCAACCCAAAAACCTATCCAAAAAAAAAAAGACAAGACATACAAACATGAAGGCTGGAAAAATACTTAAATCACACAGAAGCTGAAATAACATGCCTGGCAAAGTCATTTAACACACTTAAGCAGAAGGTTATAAAACACTCCACAACCAACTTCCAGTTGCTATCAAATTTATCTTACTAGAAGGAATGCCTACATTTTTTTAACAGACTGTTGTCCCATTTATCTAGTAGTAAGTCCATCTCTAAGTCTAAACTTAGAGAAGATCCTCTGTGTCTGTTTAGCAATTTAAAAGATGGTACTTCTCCATTGCACTTGAAAGAATGGATTATTCAAAAGTATATAAACAGATGATCAAGATACCCCTAAAGTTTAACTAAACAAATACCAAGTCATTTTCTGAGAATTTCTTTGCGGGGGGGAAAAAAGCATCAATGGTACCTGCATTTGTTGCTCTTCAAGGATTACTGTAAGCTCCAAAACTGTGCTAAATTTCTCAGCCATAATGATAAACAAAACCTCCCACTACTTTAGAAGAATGGAGTAGGAAGTAATGTACTTTCAAAATTCTATATCCATTTCAGAGTGTACAATACCTACAACCTCCAGCACGCAAGGCTAATTATAAAGAGTCGTTTGTTTCGGCAGTCATTCTCTGTGGCAAAAAATAAGTTACTTTTACTGTTCGGGACCACCACTAACCCTGCACTGCAAGAAGAAACAGGAACTGGGACAAGAACTTCAAGCCTCAATGTCTACAATTGTTAAATTTACATCCTGACTGTCAAAGGTCATCAGCAYGGCAAGCCTCACCAGCACCTCAAAACAGCATAATAAACCATTAAACACAAAGCACAAACACCTACCAAAACCCACATAATACAGAGTRGAGAAGAGTAGACAAAAGTCAGGAGTTATTTCTGGTACACAATAATGCAAAAATAATTTAAAAGAAGCATAATCACAAAGCAATTGCCTGCGCAAAGAAAATGGTGAAAAAGTTCACTGTGACTTTTCCATTTTACTAAAACATACTAAAGATCTTACTTTGCAAGTACAAAAAAATTCATAGAATTGAACATGYTCCCATTATTAAAGCATAATGATGTATTTGAACATCGTGAGTATAACTCATCATTTCTGCACAGCACCAAAATCAGAAGTCCTCATTTAGTAGCTACTAGCATGTCACCTAGTCTATAAGGTACCCAACAGTGACAGAACACCTAAACCCTCACAGGCTCTACCATTTGCGTGTATGGCATCATTACAATCCGTGCCTGCCAAACGGAGGTTTATAACCTCTAAACCTCTCTCTTGGGAAAGTCAATTCAGCTTCAGCGGAAGATGGAGATTTTTGCACTTAATTGCAACCACAAACCAAACCCTGCTTCCAGAACTGACAATGCACAATAGGTGTTTGGAGGCTTGAACAAAATGAGCTGATAAGAATTTCTACATCACTGACTGTAGCACAATCACTATCTTTGTTAGCAAATTCCAAAGGCAGACAAAGAGTTAAAGTGTTCCCAGACATTAAAGACAGAAAGGATGATCAGGTGCACCAATTTGATACTATAATTATGCCACACATCTATCATAGAATTCCTAATTCTGAATGCTTTAGAACAGGCTAAAATAAATAAAGTGGTATCTCGAGTCACTCAAGAACTCTTCCCATCTTAGCTTTAGGCTATAGTTTCCTATACAACCATGCTGCGAAGAAACTAGTTTATTTACAGTGATCATTACCATGAAATAATTTACTGAATCATCTTACCCTTAGTCCCTCTTAGTATTCTRTTTTAAAGCATGCTTTTGCTTAATAGGACTGCTTTTAGCAGCCTATGAAGGGTATAGGCCCACTTTAAGAAGTTTTCAGTCATTTGATAAAGTATAATACRTATTACACACACATTTTAGTCTCATAAATTAATCAGAAGAATAAAAAAAACCCAGCACATTAAATCAATGAGAACAAAGACACACTATTCTTTTCTAGTCAATTTTATGTTTCACCTACATCACACTGCAAACCCAGACCGCAAATTATTCCCAGAAAGGTCATACCAAGAATACACTTGCTATAATTACACTGATATTCAGGCATGCATAGTTTTTTGTTTAAAAGACCATACTAGCAATACTACTGTTAACAATTTGATGCACTTCCTAAGCTGTCTTTTCAGAAACAGGTCTGAAAAGGCTTATTTACTTTATTATCATCTGTAAGATGAACAGGTTTTACGGGGTCTTTTCATTGTAAGGTGTGCTGACCACATACCTATACCTTTTTACTTACGCCTAAGCAAAATATATTAACATACTGGGGGTTGCTGGGTTGGACTGGGATTGTTTGTTTGTTTGAGGTTATTTGGAAGGGGTGGTGGTGTTTGTTTTTTATTTATTTTCCCTGCCCACTCTGCTAACTTTGCTAGTTTACCAGTCATTACTCTGTTGCCCACTATCTAGATCATGGTAACTTGTAAAGGCTGAAACACTTCACTACGAATCCATCTGTCAGTGTCTTTAATTCTAATTTCCAGATTAGCCTGAAAAGAATGCAAATCCTGACACAGTAACAATGATTTGTTTTCAACATTTTAAAAYCTTGTTTGCTTGTTTTCACATATGCATACATAGATGGTCTCATACTAACTCACGGCYCCAAAGAGCAACCAAAACTGCAATCTAAAGAATGTTTATTGGACATCAGTCAGTTGAAGRGATGAATTTCTCAGGATCTTCCTTCAAGTGCTAAATTACTGCTTTGACAACCCTCTGGTACCTGTTGGTTCATCCTGTCTTGAAATACAATGCAATACCCAGTACTGTAGCAATCCTCAGTTCAAAGCATATCATGGCATACAGAAAATGCATCTATAAAAAATATCAGGAAAGGTCCATCAAAAGAGGTATTGCCACCTACACATTGGTTAGCAGACATACAGGGTGCACACCCTAAATTCCTCATTGTTCTTTACTCAGAACAGAACTAACAAAGCCAATTCCACCAACAACAGGTTTTTTATTCCATCACATGAAGYGAGAAACTGGACTTGTCAGCAGCACACAATAGCAAGCAAATTTTCTTCACCAAAGTTCTCTCTGTTTATTCACTTGACTTACCATTATTGAGGTTAACAATTTTTCCAAGCTCCACAGAAAGCTCAACTGAAGATATAAACAGACTTTTTCAATAGATCATTTCCTAGAACTCAAATCACCTGATTTTCAAAATGGTGGCAAGTCTATGCACCAAGTTAAAAATCTGCAAAACAGAAAATAGTAACAGTGCCCCTAGGAAGCAACTAAAAATAATATCACTATAAATCTATGCTAATCCACCAGATATCCTTCATTGTAAAGTATCTTTTCCCTTTTTCACCAAATACAGAGAAGCAAAACTTCCAGCAAACAAAAAAGCCCATATAAACTCTGAACCCACTTACAAAATCAAAATTAGTACGTAAAAGTTACTGCACCAGAAATATAATTGAAGCTTCCAGTTCTACTTTGCTTAGTTCATTCACTACTGCTTACTAAAATCTTTAAAAAGTATTGAACTATATATCTAAAAATCTGGTTTGTATCTTTCCACTATACAGCTGTATACATGAACATAATTCAGCTTCCTGACTGTACTTGACTTTACAATCTAGTACCAGTTACTACTGYTACTGCTAGAGATTTCTCAAAGGCTGCTCAAAGTCTTTTGATTCTCATGTTCAGTTTGATATTCCAGCCTCTCTACAARCTTAGTAACAAGCCAAAACACATGTCCTACACAGAAAACATTTCTAAACTTGCAATATCTTGCAATAAAAATTTCTCTTAAAAAATCATGAGATTGTAACGTAATAAAAA
Organism: Malurus melanocephalus; assembly: GCF_030028575.1. Taxonomy (NCBI): domain Eukaryota; kingdom Metazoa; phylum Chordata; class Aves; order Passeriformes; family Maluridae; genus Malurus; species Malurus melanocephalus. Next base: position 419,731 of record NW_026623463.1, read on the forward strand.
ATACTTTAAATCTCTATGTCTGTTGTGCTTACCATGAACTTCTCCTTTCTCTTTTCCTTCACTGTTGGATGAAATACACAAACAGGTGAACACAACTAGCACCAGCCTAAAGAATGCAAACAATTCTACAGGAAATGTTGCCAAAGACAGGGAGGTAGTTATCAATTCTCTTATATTTGATTCACAAAATTTGCTTTTGAGCAATGGCAAACAACATTTCAGCTTAAATTATTTTAAAATTCACTTACAGCAGCCTTTATAAATGSTGTAAAACACAATGACTTTTAAAGTTTTCATTTTACACGTAACTTAAAAATAATGTAAATCCATCCAAAAATCTTACTGCAAGTTTGCACAGCAAAGCATTGTCTATAAAGATGTAAAACTGATTTTTCAACACTAAGTATAAATACACAAAAAGATTCACTGTGGTATAAACATGCATTCTTCCACGCTTAAATATCAAACACATGAAAATAAAAGCCATCTTCTACAGTTCTGAAGGTGAAAAACTAAACTCAAAAGACCATGTCTAAAATCAGCAAGATTTAATAACTATAGTRAATAAATCAAGGTAACTACTCCAAATCCAAGAAACTACGTAAGAATTATACTCTAAAATAAATCCATTACCATGCTTYATGCTAAGGAGAAGAAAAAAGTATTTAATAAAGAAAAAGCTGGCCAGCATTTTTGTAGACCAAAAAATGAAAGAGATTATATATTTACCAACATATAAACATCTAAACATCTATGGCATATTCAATAGGCTAAAGACTAGTCAAAGGAACTATGGGTGTTTAGTGATTTTGCTGGGGGTTTGGTTTTTTTTGTTCAGTGGTTTGATTTTACCTTTTTTTTTAATAAATACAGAATGTACAGAGTATTGTTTCTAGCCTCTCTTTATTTATTAAGGTTTGAAAACTATTTTTCCATGCGGCATTCTGCCAAGCGGTTCGTTTTTAATATCTAATCTTCACTATGACTAGAAATAAGTCATTCATACAGGGGAAATAAAGGTTACGGTTCTCAAAGCAGATRCATTCCACACTGTCTATATTTAAAAGGCTGTACCCTGATAACAGGCATAAAAAGAGCTGCAAATGGTGTTCTAAAAACTGAACAGACTAAAGACTTAAAGATATTGGCACGGCCTTAAACACAAATATATACAGGTTTAAGGAAAGCTGGGAGTTAATCTATACAAGGTATTACGTGGGTCAGATGTTTTTTCAAAGGCACGCTAAATGGAATTTTACAGCTTCTTCACTGGCCCAATTATGTCATCACTCACTTCTTTTCTTCTACCTTTTCCTTTGCCAGGGTTAGATTCACTTGGGATGTATTGATAGAAATCTTCAGTGATACATGCGTGCGTAGATCAGACAGAGAGAAATGAAGACTTCCAACACACATACTTACAATACACCTACTTCTTAAATATGTCCTTTTACAACACACTACCCTTTACACTTCCTGTAAGAGGGAATAATCTCACAAACCAGCAAAAAAACTCTAACTAGAGAGATCCCAGGCCCAGGGAAGTGGGGCGCCAAGCAGAATAATAACTTATCTTTGCACTCCCTTTAGTGAGTAAGGAACTCTAAGCTCCAGCCCAAAATTCCAGTCAAGATGACAATGTAATGTAAGTACCTTGCCCTGAGATCCCCTGGAAGCGGAAACAGAAGCAATCTCACTAGGTTTTTAATGTCACATACAGATATACAGGGAGACGTGCTGCTGTAAACTGTCTGACAGTATACAAAAGTGACCCGGCCACTACTGCCATGCAAAAAACCCACAATTATTTTTGGTCTCCATTTAACAGAGTCATATCCTGCTTTGTGTAAAGAATCTAAATGATTTTCCAACTGCAGCTAAACAAAAGTGTAGTCTACCTGGAGATGACAGATTGAACAAAGACGCAACATGCATGGGAGAAGAAAGGATATGATCTTTGGCGAGCCAAACAAGAGAGGAAGAAGGTATTTCTGGCTATTGTTACCCTGTGGGATTTAAACATTCTGAAAAAACTACCAATCATGACAAACTGCTAACATATGCTCTTAAAATCAGGGTACAGACACATTCTAGATGTCATTTTCTAAAACACTGAATATCAATAAGGTTATGATTCTCCTGCTCATCTAGGATCCCCAGAAAGCTTAGAGAGATTTTTTGGCTGATAAAAGAAAACCCAAAAAAATCAACAATCATATAACAATAAAAACATGTCATATCACCAAACAGAAACGGAGCCCATGAAGAGAAGGATTAGTGTCTTGGTTTACAAAATTCAAATGAAAGAAAACAAAAAACATCTCTGAAAAACTGCTAGCAGCATAATGGTGACACTGTTTGCTTTAACACCTCAATCTGTCTTCTTCCACCTTCACGTACTTATTGACAAAAAAAACAATCAGAATGCAACAGTGTTGGAACTTGTCTTCTAGCACTTGTGGAAGACAAGCTGCTACTCATTACAGTTCTCTGGCATCTTAGAAAGATATGATGAAAGCCACTAAGGCAGTCAACACCTTATGATCAACATAATCAGAAACTGCTGATAGAGTTAGGATTTTCAATACTAAGAAAAGAATCCAGCCTCTCCCAGCAAACCATTTTATTCTTTTTCTTTTTTTTTAATAAAACCTGGCCACTGCATTATTCCTGATTTAAATTATTGCACCAAGAAGGTAYTTAAAAAGGGATTCACCTCCCATTGCTATAGCATCTTTCCCATCTTTTGTTTAGCGCCTGATCTCCTCACCCAAATCTCAGTTTTTCTAGTGTTTTTTTCTGTCCTGCCCCACATTCCCAAGGTGGGTTATTAATGTTAAAAGTTACTTCTCCCATTAACGTAGCTTCTTAGACAAGAAGTTCTTTGGAAGAAGCACCAGTGTTCCTAGCCAGCTGCAAACCCATATCACAAGAGGTCCTCAATACATTAAGGACTTTCCACATATAATTAATATCAAACCATCACACTTTAAAATTAATGTTTTCATCACTTCAGCCTACACATACAATGGCCTTTCACAACTGATACAACTTCTCTACTCACACTGTCAAATGAGAATATTCACACACGTACTATTAAGGCGGTGGTCATTTACTTGAAAGGTGAAGGCAAGAGAACACATGTAGTTTGAAATGGTGAAAATGAGAAAAAAATACAGTTTTCTTACTCTAAYTGCACAGAATTGGTGCAGATTCAAAGGCCCACCATCCTTCCATAGACCTGAGCGGTTCTCACCATGCATTAATGCTTTGAAGCAAAACCATCAAGACCAAAAGTACCCCACGTTCAATTCAAAGAGCCACAACAATGTTGCTGAACATCCCTCATCCCACCATACTCATTTACCTAAAGCATCTCTTGGCTGTCAAAGAGGTTTTAAATACACCACAGAATCACAACCTTGATAAAATCAATAATTAAAAGAGAGAAGCTGAGATAGGATGAAGCCTAGGCTTGTGAAAAAAAGTCTACCTAAKAAAAAGAATTATTTCAGTGTAACAAATAATCTAAACTGCAATCAACACTAGCATACCCATACTCCACAGTATTCTTCTGTCTTCCTCTACATAATGGGAATATACACACTGAACAGACTGTTAAAACACAATTTACCCACACAGCAGTTTCAAAGCATAATCAATACAACCCACTCCCTCAAGAGAGAAACAAGTTCTTTAATACAATATCTGGATGTGCTGAGACCTGAGAAATAGTATTTTAATTAGACAGAAACATCACATTGCTTCCTTTCATAGAATGGCTGTAACAAGACCTGCAAGTTAGTACATATCAAACTATCAGACAGTCCATCTTTCAATAAAGTTAYAGGCAGTCTTACCTCTCATCCTCACCATCTACAAGAGGTGTTGTCAACGGCAGCACCTTCAGCGGAAAGAGGGATGCAGAGGATGGCATGCTGCTGCTACCACCATCTGAAGCGGCCGATGCTCCACCACCACTCTCGACGCTGGCAGCTTGAGGTAAACCCACCAAGGAAGGTTCTGTAGGGCGTCTGCCGTCTTCAATTTGGCTTACAATGGACTGAGCTAGTGATTGTGCGGGGAACTGGGTAGAGCTTAGTGGCATCTGTTGTGGCACACTCTGTGCCACCGGCATACCTATACTTGTTGATATCAAGGGAGGCTGACTAACACTTTGAGCCAAATTGCCATTCTGTACAGCTGATGCCTGTGCTATACTCTGTGGCTGTCCCAAACCTACAGAAGCAGAAGGTATGCCAGGAGGCACAGCTGAACCAGCTTGACTTGGTGCAGGAACAGTACTAGCAGAYGGTATAGGGCTTACCGCAGGCAGCTGCTGACCAGTCATCCCTTGGACTACAGATTCCACTCCTTGTGCCTGTGGCTGCACAGGTAACAAGGTGTTTTGCTGAGCTATGACCATTTGTTGAGGAAGGCCTGTAGCACTAGCCTGTAATCCCTGCTGCATTATTCCTGTCTGCACAGGCTGCACTACTTGGGAAGATGGAGGAGCAGCCGTTGATGGCATAACTGGAGGTGGAATTTGGTTTGCTGCAGATGGTGGTTGCACCACAGCAGTTACGCTTCCTTGCTGCCCAACATTTAACATTTGACCACTGGCAGCTACACCTGGTATTGCTGCTGGAGCATGTGCAACAGGCTGAGCTGGGGCAGTAGCTGGATGGGCCTGCACTGAAGGCTGAATGCCCTGTGCCTGGGCAACTGGTTGCCCAGCTGCAACTCCTGTAGAACTTGGCTGCATGGCAGGGGCTGGAGTCTGAAGGATCTGCTGATGTTGAACGTAGTCTGGCATAGCCCCCGTGATAGAGTTTTGGTTCACCGGCTTAACGTGACCTGCGGCCATCTGCGTAGGAACTGGCTGCTGCTGTTGCTGCTGCTGCTGTTGTCCRTACTGCAACTGCTGCTGCTGCACCACTGGCAAAGTCTGCACAGGCTGCGCCGGCTGCGAATATGGCAGCTGCTGTTGAGCCATACTCTGAAGGGCAGGTTGCTGGTGACCCAGAGATGGGGATACACCTAGTATGTTAACTGGGGTTGGCTGAACCCCAGTAACAGTGGTTAGACTGGCCTGTGCAGGAGGTTGGACCCCTGGCTTCTGCTGTGGATAGTTTAGTTCTTGAGAATGCAGCTGGACTTGTGCAAGCTGTGATTGAGAAACACTCTGTGGTATACTAGATGCTGGAATYGCTGGAGGAGCAGAACCGCTAAAATCCATCTGCTGTGGACCCACACCTTGAAATGCTTGCTGCTGTACCACAGTAGGTGCTCCCATTTCTCCACTTCCCACACTTTCTGTATAGTGACTCAGTGTGCTTACATTGCTGCTAACAGAACTCCCACTGGTGCTCTCCCTTTCAGAAGTCACTTCAAGAGGGTTTTGTTTTATCGTCTCTACTGCTTTGTTTACTGCTACTCCCTCCGAAACTGCAACAGTGTTTTCTTTATCATAGAATTCAGTGCATGTCCATCTACCTTTTTTGAAAGGTTCAGAACTAGAATCTAACTTTACAACCCTAAACCTTGATGTGCCAGATGCAGGCTGCTGCTGGCTTGATCCCACTGCCATTCCTGCAGTTGGATTAGTAACATTGTTAATGACACTAGAGGAAGCACTCGTACCATTGCCAACACCACTCAAGATATTCACATTAGCATTGCTGCTAGTTCCAGACAAAGCATTTACATTACCAGTACTCGTGATGTTGCTTAAATTTATAGTACCAAGCACATTGCTTGCCACACTAGAACTACCACCACCACCAATATTATTTAAGGTACTAGTTCCAGTAGCAGGACCTATACCTAAATTGCCAGGAGTACTCGTAGTGCGGATATTAGACATGGCAGATGCCAGGGAACCAGTGGATGATGCAGCAGAAACTGGTGCAGTTGATATAACATTGTCAGAGCTTCCAGTTGTTGACAGTTTTCTAAATGATGGACTGGGCGGTGGTCCTCCAGAAACTGGGGCAGTRCCCACCCCAGGATGTGATGGATGATGGTGTCCATGATGGTGGTGGTGAAGATGGTGGTGATGATGAACATGGTGGGGATGAACACTTCCATTGATCACAACACTCGGCTGTGGGTGATGAGGCAGAGGAGCATGCTGCTGAGGAAGATGAGGCTGGTTTGGAGAAACGGCCCCAGGAGTCTCTGCCTCTTGGAAGTTATTCAGAGTCTCTTCAGAAGAGCTCCTCTCAGGTTCTCCCAAGTCAGTGGCTCTGGATAAAGACACATCCAAGATTTCTGAAGATGACAGGTCTTCAGTGTGAGACTCATCCAGGTCATCGTAGCTTTCTGTATCCTCAGCTATGCTGTTATTAGAGCTCATACTAGCTGATATCTGAGCAGGGGTCACACTGGTAATTTGAAAACCACTTTTCTTTTTCATTTGAGCTCCAGTCTGCGCAAGGGGCTGTGGCTGGAGCTGAGACTGCGAGAGGAGGTTCAGGCTTTGTGGATGAGGGGGTGTCGGCTGTGGACCCGCTGTTGAAGCTGCTGCAGGAGATGGAGGCGGCGGCTGGACCAGCAAAGGCGGCTGATAATCCTCGTTGGAGAGGGCAGCGCTCCCAACGCCGGTACCTGGTGCAGTGGGAGCAGTAACGCAGCTGCTGCCGCTGCTACTGCTGCTGCCCCTTCTAGGAAACATCGCCGGGTGCGCCATCTTCCTAACACTAATGTCTGCGGCTGAGTCAGGCTGGTGCATTGTATCGGGTGTATTTTAAGAGTGCAATCCCCCGGTATGGAAAGAGACAGACAGAGACACACACAGACACACACACACA
>NW_026623463.1:426882-483027 GCF_030028575.1 Malurus melanocephalus
CCGACTGCGCCTCTCCCGGGAGGGTAGGCAGCCGGCCGCCCCGGGGGCGAGCCCCTTTCCTCCTCCCCGCCGAGGCTCCGCCGGGCGCCGCGGCTCGCCGGCAGCCGGCAGCACCGCCCTCCCTCCCCGCCTCGGCGGGGCGAGGGCAGCCGGCGGGCCCGCAGGGCAGCCCGGCGAGGCGGCCGGCGCCCCTCGCCATCACCGCTCTTAGTAGTAGTAGGAGGAAGAAAGCGCGGATACGTACAGGACTGGCGCACAGTAGGGCGGCAGCGGCAGGCTGAGCCGGGCAGGGACATCCCCGTCAGTGGCAGCCATGGAGCTGAATCATTTTGGGTATTAGAGAGACGGAATAAGGACGGAAGAAAAGCAGCAGCAGCAACCCGACAAGAGAGTCCATGAAAAGGAGAGAGGGAGGGAGGAAGGGGGAGCCAGCCAGGCAGCCTCTCTCTCCTCCCTCTGTGTCTGGCTGTCTCTGGAGGAGGCTCCGCTCCGCACGCTCTTCCTTCCCCCTCCACCGCCTCCTCCCCCTTTATAACAGGCGGCACCCGCTCGTCCTCCGCAGAACCGCGCCTGGAATCCGTCCTCCTCCTCCCGCGTGTGCGTCCGCCCCGTCCTTTCTTCCCTCGGGGTCTACTCCCGGCTTCCCCGCCGCCGCGGGTCTCTCCCTCCCCGTGCCGGCCCCGTCTCCTCACGGAGCGCTGGAGGAGGCGCCGCGGGGGGGAGGAGGGGAGAGCTCGCCAAAGGGGAGGGCGGGCGAGAGACAACGTAAGATGGCGGCGGCCGCTGCGCACGCGCACCCCGCCGGCAGACATAAAGCCCGTCTGGCCGGGGCCGACGGAAATAGGGCTCGRCTCGCGTGGCGGAAATGGCCGAGCGGCGCCGAGCCCGCCGTGGGTGGGGATGGCCCGGCTGGGGAGGGGGCGAGGCTGCGGCTACCGCCATGGTGGGCGGCCGCCCCTCAGCCGCGTCGTGTACCCGCCAGGTGCCCCCTCTCTGCCCGCAGCATGACTGTGCCTCACATGACCCGCCGCCGCCTCCCTCCCCCTCTCCTCAGCTTCACTGCAGATTTATTCAAGTTATTCATCACCTTCTCTCCTTTTTCCCCTCCCTCGGTCCAGAATATTCCTGCCCGCTCCTTCCCCCCCTCACGGGGAGGAAAGCGGAGTGTGCGCGCATCCGCCTTGCTCGGGGCCGCCTTTCCCTTTGTGCCTGTGGCGGACGGCTCGCCCCGGCGCCCCGCTCCATCCCACCCCCGTCGGGGGTCGCCGCGAACGGCTCCCCKCACGTCCCGAAATGGCCGCCGCCCACCCCGCAGCGCCCTCAGCATCGGGGGAGCGGTGCCCGGGTCCGCTGGAATCGTTCGTCTACATCCACGTGCGGCCCGTCAATGTGTGTGTGTGTGTGGAGGGGCTTCTCATGAAAGCTCCGGCGGAACCGCGCCGAAGCACTGATGAAAAAATCATTTTAAAATGTTATTCAAAACTTACTAAACGAATTGAGGTGAAACCAACCGACCTTCCCTCACTGTTCCAGTACCAGCATACTSAAGAGTCAGGCAGCAAAGCTTAACACGCTCACCACGGCAAAGTCCATCCCATCCCATCCCATCTGGAACTTTTCCTCATTTGGGAGCAACAGCCATCTGATCTCTGGAGACGCTCGATGCACACGTATCTGCCAGGAGATTTTTCTGTGCATCCTTGTGCCTGTTTGCTTGCACAGAGCTGCTTGCCACACAAGCCCGATGGATCCCCACCATAGGCATTGCTCTACCTTTCCTGTCTCTGGCTGGACTTTCAGAGCGTGCTAAGAGGGGTGTTTTGCATTCCTACAGAGAGTGGGACAGGTTCRCACCCTCTCTCCTGTTTCTCCAGTGGTAGGTGGGGGTGTGCACCATGCCTGGAGAGCTGSTCGTGTTCCCAGCTCCTGGCAGCACGGCCTTGGCTCCAAACAGGCATCCATGAGCTGGCAGGAGGTGTCTCAAATCACTGCTTGGAAATTGGTCTGATTTGCCTGAAATGGTGAAGCATTTGCAGGACTTGAAGGGCTCAGGCAAATGCTGTAACCTGACCATGGAGCCTGCTGGTCAGGACAGTCAACATGGCATGGAGAAAAAAACATGGTTTTGCTCTTGTTGCAGTGAATATTTAAGCACATAAGGAAGAGTAGTGGAGCTTTAATGGAAAAAAAGTTGTGAGAGTCCAAGGTATTATATCATATAGCTGAGTCATTAGAGAGTTCTTGTGGGAGATGTAAATGTTACTTCCTTCAGGCAGAAAGGAGATTTGAGTCTCCCATGTTTAGTGTGTGGCGTTTAATCACCGAGGAACCAAAAAGCTGCTTTTTTTGCTCCATTTTGTGAAAAGGGTGAGGATTCAAGGTCACACACAGTGAGAGCTTTTGCTGCCTATTCCTGAATTTCACCCTCCCTTCTTGCCTCTGCCTGCTAACCCATCTTGTCTAGCTCTCATTTGGTGTGGGGATGGGAATGACTTGAGAAAACTGTCTTTTGCAGTTTAATTCCTTTTATCTGGAATGCAGGCATTCAGCTCAGGTCTCCGGGTACCTGAAAGGCAGACTTGCAACCCTCGCTCCTTGCATGGCTGTACTGCCTTTATACAGACACTAAAGAACAACTGACACATAGTTAAATAAGAKTCTTCTTTTTCTGAGGGCAAGACAATATTATTTTTTAAAACTGATAATCAGATAGAAGACCATACTTGAAGACAACACTATCTGAAAGTTCTCCTACATGTAACCCTCACAGATTTCAGGACAGCAACACAAAGGTGCCTGCAATCTGTCTACATCTTGATCCTTGGTGCAACACTGAAATCTTAGATTGTCTTTAATGAGATACTCTCGTGTGTAAACATTTTTGAGATGAGAGCTTGACATTGCAAGCCAACTGCCACTATAAATTCYTGTTCTGTCTGCTTATAACTTTCCCAGAACAATTTTCTTTGAGGAATTRAGTTTTCTATGATGAGCAGCAGCTCAAAGATTTTTTTTTTTTGAATGTTTGAACAAAATCCAACTACTTTTAAAGCACATAGGCTATGAATACAGATGAGTTGGTTTCTACACTTTAAAATTTGTGCAAAAGCAACTTAAAAAAGATTGAGCTGTAAAGTTTATATGCACCTAATCAACATCAGCGAGGCTAAAAAATAATTAAGAGTAGTMCTGATATTGATTAAATGTTGGCTTTGCCTATATTAATTAACTTACATTAATTTTGAGTAGTTGGGCTGCTTCTTAGTACAGTGTGTGAAATCAGTTTGGTTTTTTTTAATTGGGTCCATATAGTTCTCTTATTTTAAAGAAAAACTGAAGAAAAAAATGAAATTTAGATAACAGTGTTAACTTATCTGCATAACAACCTGYTAACAATCAAAATAATGGTCTAAGCTAGAAATAACACATCTGAAGTGTCATGTTTGAAAYTGATTTTTCAATGCTATTTGTCAATGTGAACATTTTCATGTTACATCCTTTTTTTTCCTTATCTATTTTCTTCAGGTATCAGTTTACTTCTCTTTCTTTCATTTTTTTGGTAAACATTAGCCTAAGCATGAAAATGRGATTTTCAGATTAACAATTTTAATTTCTTTTCATATCCATTAAACTGTATGAAATGAAAATTAAACTGAAATTTATAACTGTTATGGATTGTGTTATTTAGTTGTTCGAAGTGGGAAAAGAAATTTCATCATATACCTAATTTAGAAAACACCACATATTTAAAACCACACAACTGACCGTGTGTGGACAGTAAAGTGAAATTACCCAGTATTATTCCAAACAGGTCTACCTGATATTTTTTAATTAACTGTATTGATCAGCTAGCTGGAACAAGAGGTTCTTGTGTCATCACTGGATGGATTCATTCAGTTTTTTGACTGTGGTCACTGCTATGACTACAGGGCAGACTGTCCTGCAATCCCATCATTATCTCAGCTGCAGACCAAAGACCACTGGAGGGTCACCAGAATTGAGGAATCCCTTTGGGTTGCATCTCCTACGYAAATGCTTCCCAAGTACTGATGAGCTTGGTGCAGTTCTCACTGCCAGACAGGGAGAGTGACTGTCTGGAATAACACTTATTTCAGCTAAAATCTTATGATTCAGGCTAGTGGAAGAGAGCAAGATCTTCACAGTGTAAATATTTAGAGATCTGTCTCCCGTATATGTAATGTTTCTTCAGACAGGAAACAACAAGTCTTGTTACCACCACAGATTCTCCAAGGATACCAAAAGAAGCAGTATTTTAATATTTCCTTTGTTTGGCTCCTTTGCTATTTGACACAGTTGTGTGTGTTCATCCTAGCATATGCAGGAGTTTATGTCTTTGTACAGAGTAATTACAAAGCCAACAAGCAGGAATGCTGTGGGTTTTTTTTTCACTCAAAACAGTCACAATCATGACAAATCAGTCTGATGTGTGCTTTAAATCCTGCAAGACTGCTTCATAAATAATTTTTTAAACTTTAATGAAAAGAAYTTTTTTCATATGATGCCGTTGTTGGTTTAGACAGAAGGCTTCTCTCTGTTCATTAATATTGCTGACTGTAGTCTCTAAGTTGATCTGCAACAATGTATGCAATTTTTTCTTCCTTCTAGGAGAAGTACTCATAAGAAAATTCCCACCTTCCAGCCCTGAAAAAGTGGTAATTCTGCTTCTGCATTTTCTTAGCAAGTTCAAGTCAAGTCTTGATCTTCCTTTCTTGTTTTCGGTTGGCTGGTTATTTGGTTGATTGAGTTTACTGATTCCAAAACGCCTACTGAAACATTTTTCATCTCTTATTTTAATTCTTATTAAATAATGTTGAACATTTGGAAAAGGGAAGTTTTCTCATAAGTTTTTATTAAATAAATGCTTGCAGAAATCAACAATTCTAGCAGTCTTTAAAAAAAAATCAGTTCTCTTTAGACTAGTAAGGTCTATGCCAGTGCCAATATACACAAAATCATATCTTTGTAGAYCATCTGGAAAAGTTGTTTTAAAATATTCATTATACCTGCACTTGGGGAATGTGGCCAAGTAGTTAGTCTTTTTCTAATGCGGATTGCATTCAAATTCAGATTTTTTAAAAGACTTCTAGAAGCTTTATCATCACTTTAAACTTTAAAGGTGTGTAGACTATGTGTGGGATTATATAGACTGTATTGTGGGAGCAAGGGTTAAAAGTAAATCCTCCACCAGCCCATGACTAATGAATTACCAGACAAATGATCACCAGGATTTTATCTGTTATCATCTTGTTCTCCTTTATTCCTTTATTTTTATTTGAGTTTGTAGTCAGCTGATGAACTTGCATCTTATAGAAGTTCCAGGTTCTGGTAAGTATTTCTCAGATACCTCAATATGCAACTGTAATGAATACAGTACTACTGTAGTGTGAGATCATTTATTTAATTAAGTGTTTGTAGAGTACAGGTCTTAGATTGCTAACTGTTTGATCTTTGATTAGTCAGCCAAATGGTATATATAATTAAGCTGAAGATTAAATAAAATAGATGATCAAATCAATGGAAAATGGTCCAACATTTAAATAGACCCTCCCTTTCTTTTTTTTCTTTTTTCCCCCCCTGGAAAATCAATGAGCAAAGTAGCAAATCAACTTTTTTTTATTMGTTTTATTTTTTATGAGTTAATCATAAACATTTGCGTAGGATTGTTTAAAAGTATTGAAAATGTGAGCTCTTAGTTTATAATTCTCAGTTGCAAAGATTGTGTGGAATAAATTTCTTTTGACTATCTTAATCCTGATAGAGGAAAGCTCTTAGTAAAATGCTTTAAGAATGTACTTTGTGTTCCCTCAGTACACTGGGAATTTTGTGATGTCTAAAAGTTCTGTGATTTATGTCTGGTTTTCTTGAATGATCAGGGGTGAATATGTCTGTTGTGGTAAGGCACAAATCTTTAGAATCTCAGCCTAGAATTAATTTTTTCCCCCTGAAGAGAGAGGTTTCTTTGGTGCTGAATTCTTTGGAAAAGTAGAAAATATATTTTGTTAGTRTTTTGTAGCCACTCAATTTTTGTCATATTATCACAGAGTAAGTGGAGGCAGATAGGATATCCTAATAGTGGAAGGAACAGAGAAATTATTCTTGAACKCATTTAATTATCTGAAGCTTGTGTATCTAATTTTCATCTCCTTTTGGCTATATTTCTGTCCATTTAAAACATATTCTGTGGAAGCAAGTATTTGTTTGCAGAAATCCAGAATTTTCTATGGGGCAGTACTTGAGTAAACCTCAGCTTTGTTTTTTATATGCATTAGTTGTAGYGTAACTTTGCTGCTCACTGAAAGCAAGCACAGACTGGTCACAAGCACAGCAGAAGTAAGCACGATTTTTATCAATAGTCACTTGGTACGTTTCCTGATAGGTCAAATAATAAAAAATATCTATACTACATTATTTCTCTGCTAAAGGACTCACAAACTGGTTCACAGTAACAGTAAATTTAATTCTTCTGCATCTGTGAGGTCTTTGGTTTGTTTCCCTACTTCATGATTTTTCAGGCATCTTCTCTCCGATTATCTCTGCATTTGAAATACTGCATGTGTCACTTTTGCTTCTGCAGACATACACTGACAAGCCTTGGAAGTCTTATTAAAAATGTCCTTGTGACAAAATTCAGTGGGAAACAGGTTTAGGATTTCCAGCTCAAGCACAAGAAAAAAAATGCCTTTATCACTTTCAGTAGAACAAAAGATGTGCAAAGTCCTGACAGTTCAAACACATAGAGGCTTAACTTCAGTCATGTGAATAGTCCMTTTGACTATTAACTTTTGGTCACTAAACCCCTAAAAACTTACCATTAAATGTGTAAATATTTGTAGGCTCAGAAGACAAAAAGATGAGGTATGTGTTAAGGTGTGGCCTAATGGAGCCTTAGGATTATGTTAACCTTTAGTTGGTAATACTGTTGAGTGCTTATCAAGAAGAAAGTTACTCCTTAGGCTGCCARTATTTTTTTGAAAGATGCTGGCATTTTGTCTGATAGGAGCTTTGTGTCTTTGCTTATAAGCAAACCCTGCAATATTTCACTGCTTTAGGATCAAGCTACATTATCTTATTTCCAGATTCATCTGCCTTTAATTAAGATTTCAGCTGTTGTTCATCAGAAACTAGAAAATTCCATATTTAAATAGGGCATCAAACAAAAATGCATGCTGCTATTGATTGGAAAGTGCTTTATTCCTGCTCAGTCTTAGTACCTTTATTAGTAGTTCCAGCATGGRAACAGTGATGAGAGTTTAAAACCCACTGGGGTTACTTGCCACATCTCACTGCTGAATGAATTCTTAGATGACACATGAGGAAGGGCAGAAATAGTGTCAAAACACACCTCAGACTGTGCTGCTGAAGAGACCCATCCTACTTGAATGAAGGGCAGTATGTCAGTGTGCCTGTCCTGTGAGACAAAATATGGTGACACCATAAGCGAGGGAATTGCTTCCTGCAGCAAACACCCCCTGCCCAGTGTCTCCCAGTTGTCTCTTTTAAACCATCTGTGGGAAGCTGAAGACAAATCCTGGTCAGCATGCACACTAAATCGAGCTCAGAAACATGTAGAACAYTTGCTCTCAAATTGGCAGGTGTTTCCTCAGCAGCCTAGTGAGGATGGTCAAAGGGGAATTCTTGGTGAGAGGACTTCTGACAACTCCCTCTTGGCGTGGGCTGCAGGAGATGGTACTTTTTTATTTGGTGCATAGAGGAGGAAGTTAATGGGATACAAATGAAATTCATAGACATGAAGATGAGAGGTGGTGTGTCAATCACACAGGTCCAGGAAATAACATGCAGACTTAGAATTTCCAGAAGTGTATTTGTTTAATTCACACACTTAGTAAACACAAAATTACATCTGATTTTGGAATATAAAATAGATGCAAAGTAACATTTTTAATGTTTGGTGACAGTTATAAAGATTATGTTGCCAGTATGTCCTGTGAATTGTAATAATTTAAGCACACCGTGGTACCAGAATTATATCGGAGAACAGGAAATAGCACAGAGAAATGCAACAAAAAAGTGATGTTGGAAAAAGCAGGAGTTTCAGTCATAATGTGTGTTTGTTTGTAAGTGTCCTTAGGTTGAGGCATTAAATCATAAGATAATCATCGGTGACTATTTAAAGGAGAGGGGTCATATTTCAGACCCAGATTCAGCTCATCCCCAGTGAGGTACCTGAATTAGACGTGTGTAATATAACGAGCAGTAACATTGCTTGTAGAGAGCYGGAATTTTAACCTACAAGCTCTGCATCCTCTGGATCTGTCTCTACTGACTGTTAGGAGAATCCAAGGYAATTGGATGTCTAGAGTGTGCCTATCAGTAGGGACCTAGGGTAAGGTGGAGGTATGTGAGTCCCTGGCATCAGAAAAAGAGTTTTTAGACTGAACACCAGAACAAACTGTGTGGAAGATACGCTGGATATTAACAATGAAATACAGCCCGTGAGAAAGTGGTAGAAAATCAATTACAGTGACACTCAAATATAGCCAAGATAAATTACGAAAGAATTGCCTGTAAGAGTAATCCTATGCTTACCAAGAGGGGTTTCATATAATCTGTAAGATTATTCCTACCATTAATAAATACAATACTCTTATCTGGCAAAGGACAATAATCAATAATTGAAGGCTCTTACTTGATGTCAGGATTAAAGTGACAGGTGATTATCCAGAGCATTATGCTGGGGAATAAAATCACATTCTTTATATGGATAAAGATATGCATGTATATAAATATATGCATACAGATGTAAATATTTATAGCTGTGGTTTTATATGTGAAAATACACATTGTATTACTTTATAGATATAATCTTAATATATGTTTCCTAACTGAAGCTTGGTGGTGCTCTCACTGTCTGCTAATTGACACTTCTGTCTCCTCTTGCTGTCAGATGCTATTGGCCGAGGGTGCTCTGAGCTTGGTTTGGCCTGGCCTGTGCAGCTGAGAGCCCCTTCCCATGTTTCTTGTCTTCCTTCTCCCCARGCTGGACACCTCACTCTGCTCCATGTGAACATGACCTTCCAAACCTAGCACTGGCAGGTAGAAGAAAACAGATTTGTGGATTCAGACCCAACTTCACACTGCTGGTGCTGCCTCCTTTTCTCTGTAGTATCCACTGTATTTGGAGGCACTGATGCTTCATGTTGATTTTAAAAGTTTTTAAGAACACCAAATCTGCATTGTACAAAATTCTTCACTSTACAGCTTCTAACAACTATTCTAACATACCTTTAACCTATCATTTAATTTATATACCATGTTCCCATATTCCTTAGCAGACTTAAATGCATTTGTTAAAGTGCTGATGCTGGGGTTTTTTTTATCTGTCTTCTATCCTACTTTTTACATACTTTCYGTAACTCTTTCTCCTTTCTTATGCTCAGAGTATTTTCTTGCTCTGCAAGACTTCCCCTTAGCTTCAGTCCTAGCACAGCTATGCGTAGCTGCCACCACTTTCAAAATACTGCTTTCAGGCTTCCAGTTAGACCAGCTTCTTCTCGGGTAGGGTCACACAGAGGTTATGCTGCTTCTCAACTAATCCTCTGAGGCCTAGAAACAGGTTTTTCAAGCAGAATAAATAACTCTGCTGAGCCATTACACTCATTGCAAAGTGTTAAATAGCTGATTTCAGTGTTTCTGTAGACAATGATGAGTGAATACTGCATTTTGTTTCTTTTTTTAGCCTGCTTTCCTAAGGAAACAAAGCTTACACAACTGTTCTGCCTTGCTGTCTRTCTGCTTGTCTGTCAGCCCCTCTTTAATTACTCTGAACCTGTTCATTGATTTCAGACTGGAATAGAGATCCCAAAGGTATGCTGGCACTAAAGTTCCTGCATTTCTACAGCCTAGGAAAGGACAAGATCCTGACACAGACTCCCATGGAACAAGAGGCAATCCTATGGCCATTCGAGGCGGCAGTGACCATGGCACCACAGTTCATCCTGTAAGGTCTGGCCAGCCACCACACAGTCCTCTCTGGGAGCAGAAGGAGCTTGAAGAGGGTTGTGGTGAGGAGAAAAATGTTGATGAATTGGGAAGGATGGAGGCCTGCTCTGTGGCAGGAGCAAAAGTCGTTAGGCAAGCAAGTATTGTTATYGCTGTTATTGATGGAACAAGTGCATTTATGACAAAGAAAGAAGCATGCAAAAAGAGTTTCCTTTGCAGGAGTCTTTCTCTTCATGTGTGTGCACATCACAGAGTCATGGTGCACTTGTATTCATTTTTCAGTTGGTTGACTTTTAGTCTTGGATTTGAGTCACTAGGTGCCACTGAAATACAAACAGATTTTAATAATATTGCAGCAGGAATGTGAGATTTCATTATTTGCTACACRAGAGATGGAGCATACAGCTTGCAAATTTCAGAGTCCTCATGGGCATTCAAGTTTCCAGTTCCTCCAAGTCTGAAATCTCRGCATTGCTACAATTTTCAGCTGTTTATCCTTTTAGGAGGCTGTTCTTCAGATATCCAGTGAGCAGACTCTTGGTATTTGTCCTCTGTCTCTCTTTGTGCTGTGGAAGATGAGACTTTGCAGCTGCTGGTTAGCAGACTTCATACTCTCAGATTTAACATCTTCATACATTAGCCATGGAGGTCACGGTCTGAATTCTCAGTTGTCTTCCTGATAGCAAATAAGGTAAATCATCTGATTCACATGTTCAGCAATAAAGGTGCACATAATTACAGTGTCTTAAAAAAACAATCATGATGGCAGCTACTACAAACAAACTAGAGAACAAATTCTGAACAGCTAAATGAATGCTAAAAAAAAAATATACTCGTGCATCTGGCATCCAGGGCTGAGAGTTGCTGTATCATATCTGAAATGGGCTGCTGGTGGGAGTGAATTCCAAATAAGGTGCCATCAGCTAAACAAGTCATTCTGTCAGAAACAGATTTAATGAGGCCTATTTCCTGGGGTTTTGTACTTCATACTTGGATTCTCCATTGTCTAATATGGCAGTGACTTTGATGCAAGCTTTTCTTGTGGGTGGGACGTTCTTGAAACCTTCCCTTTCAGGTTTCTCTGCCAGTGGCTGTACYAAATCAAACAGTTCCAGGGAACAGTTCTGGCCACACAAATTCAATGCTCTGTACTGTCAAATTATCTGAATGGTGCCTGGCATGTTGCTCACCTCTGCCTGTAAATGTCTCCCAAATAGATCCAGAACATGATGGGCAAGTGAGTGGCCAAGGYCATTCCCATCAAGTCGTTAGCCACACTGTTTTGGTGGGTAAGAACATTTAGTAGTATGTGGCATGGGCTGTTCACAGTCTGCTGCCTTTAAGAGCAGAAAATGGTCCTGGAAATTTTAATGTAGGGATATAGACATATGCTAYATGAGTTAGACCTTTTCCTTTGGACTACTGATATACTAATAGAGCTTTTATGCTTTAACAGCCTATTTATGCAGACCCATAGAAAGTTAGCATGTTAGAAATCTCTGCTCTGTTGTCAGATTTGGCTGGAAGTGACTGAGAGCATCAATGTTACTAGTGGGTGATGGACAGTGATGAGAAGGGGATGGACAGTGATGAGAAGGGGAATTTGTAGACATGCAAATGTACACACACATTTATGCATGTACATGTCCTTGCACAAAGGCTGCAATCACAAACCTTTCCTAAGGAAATCAGGCTAGAAATATGGTGGCTAAACTGGTCAAACAAACTGGTCAATCTGGTGGAGTGTGCTCTGTCACCAATCTTGGCAGTTTCAATGGAGCTTAGGTAAAGTAAACTGGAACCTGGGAACCTGCCCCTTTGGAGGTCTAGATTTGCTCAGGCCCCTGAAATTACTTCAGTTACACTGAATTTTATGCAGAAAAAAGGCACTGAGAATTGACACATATTTTTTTAACACATTTGACTACATTGCATAGCAAGCAATCTGCTACTGTGGGTGCACAGAAATGTGCATAAACTACCATTAAACCAGCTTGGGGCCTCCATCCATGTAGTAATCCAAAGCTTGGCACAGTAGTTTCTACTTCAGTTTGGCTGGTGAGCTTGCCCTGAGCAAGTTCAAGGTTAGCATATGCAAGGTGGCTCATACAAGGTTGGGTCAAGGACACTGCAATGTGTCAGAATGGCCTACCCAGACAGTGCCAGTACTTGGGAGTCTAGAACTTGTGTGCTGCTGCTGTTWATTTCCAGTCTGAATTTCCTTTCTGCCCTTTGGAGTTGCAGAGAAAACTTTGAAAGCATGAGCTGCTGTCAACTTGGGTAGCAAATCCTCCTGAGTCTGGAAGCAGCTGAACCAAAGGTTGTGAGCAGCAAGAAGACAGCTTGTACTTTCTGAAGCGTGTTGTCTTCAAGAGGAGCATTTAAGAGGTCARCATTAGCAGGTTACATCTCATCTCTTCAGTAGGTATTCACAGCCTGAACCTGCTGCTCATGCTTCYCTTGACATAGTATTCCTCCCTTCATCCCACTTCCCCAATGATGGAATGTGTAATTGTTGATACTCTATCAGCTGGGGGTGGTTTATTTATCCTGCAAGAGGCAAAGAGAAAACCTTTACACATTGTTTTTTCGCCCGTATTCTGAGGAATTTCCAAACAATCTGCACTGAAAAAGTTTCCTCATGGATTTCCACAAGGACTCATGAAAATCCAGGTTCTTCATGATTTGGATAGTGCTTAGGAWTTTTCCTCTCTTACCAGCAATCAACAGAAGATCAAAATGGCAGCCTTAAAGCAAGGGTAAAAGACATTGCAGGCTGTCAAGATGGTTTTCTTCAGGGCTGTCAAAATTAAAGGCAATTTATGCACTGTAAGGGCAAGTTAAAATGAAGACCTTGCAACWGCAGAAGAATCTAAACATTGTAGTAGTCTAGCTGCTAGAAATATTTCATTGACTGAATGTTAATGCATCTGTGCGATTTTCAGGAGTGCGCATTGAGGGCAGCAGAAAATGGAATGGAGTTTAATCTGGAAGGAGACAARAAAATGATGTCTTTCCCTGTTAGAATCAAAGCCAAAGAGAATTTGGACACTTTCCATTACTTAGAACTGACTAAGCCTCTCTTTTGAATTTAGTGTAGTGTCTATTGCAGAGTTGCCAGCAAAGCTATCCATCAAATGCTGGGAGGGAAAAAACACAGGTGCTCTCCTGACCCAGCTATTTATAGGAAAGGCTGGCAATTCCATGTGATACAAATGCCCTGGTTGTGTTTTTACATTTCAGAGCTCTAAATCCAGCTCTTTGTCTGAAYGCGCAGCTCAAAAATGATAATTGGCTAACAGTTGTTGCTGTTTAGCAAAGTTGCAAAAACAGGAATTATATTTAGCTACCAGAGAAGTAAATTTGGGAATCTTTGTAGAAAACTTACTAGTTTGATTGAAAGATACAGGGGCATCAAAGAATTTTCATGGTATATTAGTATAATAATATTTTATCCAAATCTGTACATCCAGTCATATGCATATTTAGGATGCAGAAAATTCTATGGCTTCTAGATACAGACCAGGATTTGAATTGGCACATATTTCACTAAAATTTCCAGAAACTTTCTATTTGTTCTCCTGCTATTTGAGGAAATCCCAGGTAAACTGGTTTTTTCTAAGATGATGGTTGTTGCAATAGGTTTCTGAAAGTTCTCATAATTTGTTGATTCTTAAGACTAAAAATTGCAATAGGTATGAGAAATATCTGGGATTAAATCAGAAACGTTTGGAGCCCACTGAAGGAATCATTTAGAGCYTTGCATAATGATATGAACATGTTGCATATTTTCTCAACATGACTGCTATTGCCTCAGTTTCCTTAATAATTGTTTCAGTATATTTTTAATCACTTTTACAAGTAAAATCTAAGCAGATTGCAAAGCCAGCAACAAATAGAGCAGTTTCAAATTTTTACCTGTCTCAGAAATCTTCTAGCAATTTTGCTAAAACTGACGTGCAAACACATTAACCTACTTTGGCAGAGTTCTCCCCATGTCTTGCAGGACTTAGAGTTCTCTGCTCTATTACTATTTCTTTCTATATGTTTAAGCAGGGGATTTGTTAGAAAGTCACATAATCAGCAGCATAAATTGCTGCTGAACAAAAAAAGAAGTGCATATTTATGAAACAAATTTTTAAAACCCAAATCCAGCTCCTATTCTGTATTGTGACAGAGATTCTGCTTATTCAAAGGCAGCAGACTCTATGCAGACTACCTGTTCACCTGATAAGTTAGTGGAAAAGACAGCATAAACAAAGGGTATGGACAACATATCCAAGGATATTCAGTTTTGCTGGAATACGAGAACTCTTAGAGCATCTGCCTCAGCTGATMTAAAGAAACAGAGTTTAAATAGAAAAGTGTAGATTTAGATAGGGTATTAGGAAGAATTTATTTACTGTGAGAGTGRTGAGACACCAGCGCAGGTTGCCCAGAGAAGTTGTGGATGCTCCATCCCTGGAAGTGTTCAAGGCCAGGCTGGATGGGGCTTTGAGCAACCTGGTATAATGGAAGGTGRCCCTGCCCATGACAGGAGAGTTGGAACAAGATAATCTTCAAGGTTCCTTCTAACCAAAACCATTCTCATTTTATGAAAYGATATCCCAGCAGTACTCCATTCTGTGTAAACATCCATCTTTCAGAGAAGCACTTGAATAGCTTCAGGGAACTAATAAGGTGACTATAGCTATACSCAAATTTTGGTCACAACATGCCACAGACAGTATTTAAATCTGTGTCTCTGTTTTACAGTGTGCCTAATATCTACAAACGTTACTGTAAGACAGTGATGATGACCGGCATCCTATTCRTGAAAGGCTTTCTCTACAGGGCAAAAGGCCCCTGCCAGCAGGATGTCCAGGAGCACTGCCCTAGCACTACTTCTATAAATAATGTGCTGTGACCATTTTACTCATCATGWTGAGCAGCATGGTAGAAAGTGAAAGCCCTACATCTCACGTAGTGTTTTTAACTTACTTTACAAAAGATTCAAAATATCTGTAAGTGCATCTTTTTCCAGTTTTTTCTTCAAAATCCAGCAATTATATCTTTCTGAACAATATGGGAATTTTAACATATTTGATAAAGAGATGGAGGTGTCAAACACCTTCAGTTTGCACAAGCTTAATGAAGTAGAGGGCAAAGTTCATAGAGTAACTTTTACTCCTGATATGACATGAGGATGGAGAGAAGTAAAAAGAGAGAGAAGCTCTATTGTATAAAAGACATTGCATAAAAGCCCTATATCCATAGCTCTCCTAAGTTTCACAGACACAGAGCTGCAGGGAGCCAGGCTCTCCTAGCCCTGCTGCAGACCAGCTTGCCACCCTACTCAGCAGCAGCTGCAGAGGGAGGTTCTGTAGCCATTACTAATGCAATAGCAGATGTKATGATGATTTTAATAATACTGATGTAAGGTAGGTGGGGAGATGACACACCACGCTCTGCACCTGCCCCAACACCGTAACATTTCTGTGGATGGGCAGTGCTAGTCGCTCACAACCCCAGAGGCTGTCAAAATGCTATGAGTGTAATTCTCTGTGTGATAAGCAATGTGTACATTGCTATGACACTACCGGAAGTTCTCCGTGCGAGTCATGCCATCTGGGAAGGGCAGTCTCATTCTGGAGCAGGAAGGTAAGCCTGGCACTGGCTGTACATCCAACATCCAGACCAATTTTAAAGTTTGCTGAAATGAAATGCTTGCAAAAATAGTTCAGGGTCCCTTAGTAGCTAAGTAGAAGAAAGAGTCCTGTGAACTCAACAGTTTGTTGGCACACAGTGAAACCCAAACACTGTGGGGTGCAATAGCAGTCTGGGAAGATCAGGGTACCAAAGAGAACAGCATCTCAGAAACCAGATGCTCACCAGTTCTGGCCTGAGCTCCTGTGGTTAATATCATGCTTCAAAGAAAGTTTAGGTAACAGCCTGTCCATMGGCAGCTATCAAACCCACTTTTAAGTTCCTGGGTGGGGTTTGTTGGAGGTTTTTTTAATTTAATTCCATAGCAATGTTTCCAATTCATAACCAAAGGTGAAAACCTTTCCTTAGCAATAGCAAAACTATTTTTATTTGTAGAGTGTCCAAAGCATCTAAAACGGATGTGAGTGTATCTGTTGGGATGCGGCACAATTTTTTTCCCTCTGGTGGAACCAAGGCAAACATAGAAGTATTTTTAGGCAGAGCTTGTGAGTACCTTTAAGCCCTGAGCAGTTCATCAATCCTAAGATCCATCTCCAATCAGAAAAGTCAGTTTAAGAACTGGTGTTGTTTTACACCAGCAAGAAGTACACAGAAGCCTTTTGTCTGGTTTATCTAGTGTGTCTCTGTGAGGGGCAAGCAGTAAAATTACACCCYGCAACTCTGAGAAATATATAGCATCACACTGTATGTTCACAGTGTTTATGATGAATTATTTGAAATACGCAGATCAAGAAATGCAGGATTTGAAAAAAAAAAAAGACAAAAACTAATACTGGTTTCTCAGACTGCTGAAATAGCAGAAGATAAGCTTATCAAAAGAAAGCCTAGCTCCACTGAAATCAGTAGGAGTTTTGTTTTGGCTTCCAAAAAATAATAACTTCACTGTGAGATAGTTTATAGCTTTCAAGAGGTAGGAACTACAAAGTGAAACTATATCCTTATACAGTGGACAGGTGTTTACCAACTGTGTTTTGGTTGGGATTAGAAAGAAGTAAAATTTGCTCTATTCTTTCTTTTCAGTCTTCTAATTAGTTTCTGCTTAGTTTTGCACTGTCTTCTGCTGCAAAGAGCAGACATTGAATTGGGATTGTATGTGTTGACAGTCCTGGCTTGAGCCTTCCCGCGGGTTGGCTGAGATTTCACAATACATTTTTTCCCATGGTGTTTTCTGTCACATATTTTTTTAAACAAACACTATTCTGTCAGCTATAGAGGGCACAAAGAAARGATGTGCTGTAGAACAGTAAGCAAAAGACAATTTCAGGTTTAGGATTTGCAAGATTATATAATTATATTGACAACTTTCCTTTTCTGTAATCTCTTTATAAAATGTATATTCTATTTATTAAATGTGCTATTCAAAGGAATAAAGGCAATTAAGGAACATTTCATTAAAAAGAATGACGCAATTTACCTTTGGCCGCAGAAGCACAAGCTCTACTGACATTTTACAGAGTCACTGCCAACAGATCTGGACTTTGGCTTCAATCTAGGGGAAACAGACACCTGAAAATGAGCCCAGCTGAGCATCTACTTGCTGCCACATTAGCTGTAAAAAATATGACGGACATGCGGATCCACGTGATGTCGTAGAGCAAATATTTGGTGCCATTAAACGTACCGTGGTTCCTCCTGTTCCGGGAACTCCTGTTCAAGTAATTTTTCCAAGGGAATAGCCTTGTGGTGCAGCTGGTATTGACACCATTGGTCTGAGCTTGTTCCCTTTGAAGTTAATGATAAAATGTCTGTTGCATTGAACAGAAGCAGTATGGGGCYGGGAAGCCATCGACCTAAAACTCCACACACTACTTTGAAAGTTAAGGAAGCRTTAAGGTCAGAATAATAACTTTCATTAAGTATGACAAAAATCAATGCCATTTGCACTGTGCAGCTATTCAGCTTTGTACATGCAGATTATCTGCATCTGGTTATCACACATCATAATCCCAGCCTGGCACTGACTGAAAAAGTGCTTTACAAAACATACAGCCCAAGGCAGAAGACTCCATAAAGTCAATGTTTTTRCTGCTTTTCTTATTGATGTAACAACCCTCTTGTCATGATTTTTGGTTAGGGTTTTTTTTTTTTCAAGAGAGGGAAAAAATAGAAGATGGAAGATGATAGCATAAACTTGATCCAAGATTTGGAATACAGCCAAAAAACRCTGAGAAGACAGATCCTTGGTGTCATGTGCTGAAGGTCAGCATGGGACCCATTGCAGGGCTTGTCTGTGGACTCTGGCTCCATCTCTGTAGACATCAGTGTCTCCATGTACAGGAACCACTATGTTAGACACTGGGAATCAGTACTCTCAGCTCTTCAGGTGGGAGAAACTTGCAATTAAAAACAGTGGGAGGTATGTGTTAAAAAATAAAAGAGATGGGGTAGAGGATGGAGGAACCATCCTGAAAGAAGTACTCTTGTATTCCTGCCACCCCAAAGACCTACTTGTAACAAACAAAAAAAAWCAAGAATAGGAAAAAAGCTGAACCAAGTTCTACTCTGAGAGGTCTCTCTGTTGACGTGGTAGCAGTGTATCTCTTGCTGCTGGTCCATTAGCTGGCACACTGTTCTGGTTACTGATGGCATCAACATTTATTTTGGGATGGTGTGCATGCAGGGAGGAGGAAGGGGTGATTTTTCTCACTGCAGTTTGCAAGAACACTCTAGGTCTTGATATTCCTGTACTGCAATCCATTACTTCCAGAAGAAACACTGGACAATCATTTGCTCTTGGGCTTGCAGGTTGAAGGGGGCTTGCAGGTCCGCTCTCTGWGGCTTGTTTGTTAAAAGGAAGGAGGAACACATTTCTTAAACTTCTTGGGCAAAGCCTGCCTGGCAGCTTCCCTGCTTGGCCCAGGGAAAAGGTGCAGTATGTGCATCTGAACTCTCCTTTTAGAGGTCACATASTGAAATAGTCTTTTGAAAGGATTTACACAAGCTGAATAGCCATATTTTATTTCCCTAATAATACCACTATTTGTAACCAATTGCCACAAAACCTGTGGTGTAAAATACTGTGGCACACCACTCAGGGCTCCTCACAACAATGAGTGTCCATGCAAGCTGGTTGCGTTTCTATGTGCCAGGAGCCTGCTTGCTGTAGMAGGTATTAAGTTGCAGTGAGCATAATGAAATGCTATAATGTATGAGCCTGGATGGATGGGGTATTTCCAGGCAGACATCCCATCAGCAGCAAGATTCAGGCTGCTAACTAACAGGCCCTATGTCACAGGTCTCTCCTGAGCTTTTGGGTAAAGGAGCTTTTTAATTGCTTCTTCCCCAGGMACAGCAGAAAGTTCTAAGGGCATATGTCTCTTAGCTGAATTAGGTTGGTACCTGGCCAGCCTTGGTCACAGAATTTTTTTTAAGAAACCTCGTGCTGTTGGCTGCTGTAAGTGCTTCATAARTGGGTGATCAATGCTGACACACATTTGATAATAGAGGAGTTATTGTTCAGACCCTGTGCTCAATAAATTTGACTAATCAGGCATGGCTACAATATTGACCTAAGTATAAAAACCTATCTCTTGCAAGTTTCCCTTTTTCTAGTGTCATAAAATAAGAGATTGAAGGTAATATTAATTTTACTGTCCAGAAGAAAAATAGCTTAAATAGTAGGATTCATTATTAAAGCAAAACAAAACAAAAAAAAGTCATTCTTAAAAAACAAAAACAAAACCTGTTATTTACTGGTCCCACCAGCATTACRTATTGTCTGACCATGCAGCACAGCCTGCTTCTGGCAGCTTGGTTCAAAGAAGACTTTCTTAGGAGATGGAAAATCCCTTTGGACCTCAATCTGGAGGAGTTCAAGCCCACAGCATCCAYATCCCAGGAGAAAACACAGCCCACAGCTGGTCCAGTCTCTGTTCTTGCTGAACATAAACCTCCCTGCAAAACAGGTTCATGGAAGCAAGATGGTARAACCAGCTGAGAACAACTTTAAAGKCTCAGGGCTTAGGAACAGAGAATGTTAGGACTCTTTTTTTACTTTACCCAAAAYTAAATGCAGATGCTGCCCTGGGATCAAGGACCTGAACCTCAGGCTCTCCTTTCCTGTGCATGTTCTTTGCTTAGTGGTGTTATTAAGAAGATGCCTTCACAAGTTATACCATTTCTTATGTAATCAGCAGAAACAGGTATCTATAATCTTTCCAAGGTAATTAATTGCAGTCAAACTCAAATATTCAGTGATTTTTGGGAGGTATGTTAATTTAATTAATTGTAAGTAGTATTTACTGAATTATATCTATCCTAATCGTGGCTCCTAGAATGAACATTCAGTTCTGAATTTGAGGAAATCAATGGCTTGGTATCCTAACTACAAGCCAAAGTTTTATCCATAGTGTTGACCAGAGTATTTTCCATTTGTATTGGCATAAACCCAGAACTGCTTAGTTAAGATGCAGTGATTTACWGCAGAGGTTGCTTTACACAATTTTAACTAAGATCTGTCTCCATTCCAGTATCCCACACTTCTGAACAAATGTTACTGAAACAGTTCTTCAAGACACTGAATATCCTCCCTTCCAGCTGAAGGTCCAGCCCACCACTCGCTGCAGTCTCTAGGAAGTTTTCCATGGCTTCAGGACGCACTGGAGCTGGCTCAGAGTCTGTTCCTTTAAAGMAGCAAACTGGTTTAGCTAGCACAACCAGAGCTTTGCAGACAGCTCAGCAATTACAGGATCATATAACTACAGTAAGAGGCTGAGCTGCAAATTACTGTAATTATGAATATTTCTGTTGCAAGGCAAATTTACAGCCAGATATGCCATGTCAAAATTATTTTATTTTATGGGTAATTCCAATTTTGCAATACATTTCTAGAACTTCATTTTCCTGTTAAACAGCATTTTAATTTGAAGAGTCTACTACAGGGGTTGTGGTGGATTATTTTAGAATTCAGAGGCAGATTACAAAATGCAAGCATGCTAAATTTTGATCTGAGACAGAATAGCACAGTTGGGAATACTGATTAATATCATTATGAAGGTATTGGACAGTGTCTCAGAAGAGGCTGAGTTGTCTCCAATCCTCTATCCAGATGAGGTTTYCTCTGCCATGAAAGGGAAGACACAAGCACCTCCAGAGAGCTTAGTCTTTGGGGGTCTTTATCTCAGAAAACAGAAGGAATGTAGAGTGAACCTGCTCCTAGAATGTGTACCTGGCTTGAATGCCAAAAGCAAGGCAGTGAATCTTTTGTATGGTTTTGAGTAAGTCACTTTAACTCCCAGTGTCTGTTTTTATTTAGTTCTTCAGYTGTACAGAGGTAAATACTGAGAGTTTTGGGGAGGATATATTCACTGATGGCATTTAAGTTCCAGAAACTTTGGTAAAATGATCTTGCTCATTAAGAAGGAGACAATTTCCCCATCATTTTTTATTATGACATCATGTCAGGTAACCTGTATCACTGCTATTGCCTCTGACCTTAGCTCCAGGATTCTGAAAGCAGTACAGACTGCAAAGTGGTGATTTCCATGGGTTTAAGTCTYGTGAAACGTATCCAGTTTCCAGCCATAGCACCATTTTTAAAGTAGATCTCGATGATTCTAAAACATCAGCCTCCTTAAGGGGCCGTAAAGCCTCCAAAGCTTAAGGCACAGCTCAAATGTTACTGAAGGTGATGTGCAGCGCAGCACAGCCTGTCTTCTGGGGACAGCATGAACGAGTTCATGG
Source organism: Malurus melanocephalus (assembly GCF_030028575.1). NCBI lineage: Eukaryota > Metazoa > Chordata > Aves > Passeriformes > Maluridae > Malurus > Malurus melanocephalus. The sequence continues at coordinate 448,252 of NW_026623463.1, forward strand.
CCTTTCCCCGCCCCATCCCTGATTGACATTGGGCAAGTGCAGCAGTTTCACCCAGCTCCCTGCTCAGCACAAGGCTGTGACCTGGTGCCAGTGGTAAGAGCTGTGACCTGGGGCCGCCAAAAGCAGGAACGACCTGCTCACCTTTGTCTTCGTATTTAGTTACATTAGGCTCCCTCTCAGGAGGAAGCCAAAAAACAACCCCCTCTCTTGCCAGCTTGTTCATTAGCACTTAATGGGACAGGCTTGACCCGGTTTCCCCCGCAGCTGCCTCCCCTGTTGATTGCAGGGGGCTTGAGGCATGCATGGCATGCAGGGCCAGGCTGTAGGGCATGCTCTTGTCCAGTCCCAGGTGGAACTGGTGACCTGGGCTTTTTTTTCAAGGAACAGCTGCAGGCTGGGGCCAGAGCTGGGAGTCGGCTGCTGCAGCACCCTGTGCCCTGCTGAGATGCGAGCAAGAGGTGCCACAATATCTCAGCCCCCTGACACAGTGACAGACGGTACTTTTGCTCTGTATACCTAAATGGTCTCACCAGTCACCACAGTGATACTCAGGAGCTCTCAGGTCTGATAGCCTGTCCCTGAGAAGTAAGAACTTCATTTTATCTCTTTTTTTCTGCTGCAGACGTAGCTGATAAAGATAGGAGGGTGAAATACTTCCACTGGGATCTGTTTGTCTTTCTGGCTCAGGTGTCTGGCAAAGTCTCTCTTCTAAACTTTAGTTGCATGCAGACAGATCCAGAGCATGGGGGTGAAGACCGAGATATGCAGCCATTTCACAGAGAAGCCTCGCTCACTGCCTTCCCAGTTCACAGCTGCTCCCTGCAGTTTGTGTTGTASTCCCAGATTATTTTCAATCCCTCATCTATGCTCTAAATCGAGTGGTGAGCCACTGGCTGACCAAATGGTCTGCGATGGRTTTTTCTATTGGTGAAGTGATTGTCCCCAAGCTGATACAAATGAAACGTCTGGTTACAGACTTTGCTGTCAGTGGTTGTTCAGCCAGTCCTCCCGTCCAAAGGCATGTCCCTATGTACAAACTGGTGGGTGGCACCAAATCATCCTTTTTCTGAGGTGTCAGGATCCTGCCCCTGAGCCTTTTTTTTCAAAAAAACCCAATCATTTCAGCATTTTAATTACCAAATGCAGAAACATGCAAGAAGTTTTGCAGTGGAAATGGCCTGTGCAGTGTCTCTCTTGCCTACACGCTTCCAGAGAGGTGTTTTGTTCTATCAGGAATGTCATGACACCCATGTGGCCAGGCTGCTGGGGTCAGAGGGCTCCAGCAACTGCTGTAGTGATGGCAAAGAAATGGCTTTTCCGACACTGGAAGGGTTTAATGAAGAGTAGAGAGTAAAATGGTATAACAAAATACTGACATGTCGTTAACTTCTGCATTGTGTCACAGCCAAATTGCTTATCAACAGTATTGCCTATGGTCTGGCCTTGCAAACATCCCCTCCAATGAGGCTAATTCCCATCAGCTTGACGGCTGAGACGTGATAGTCCCCCTGGTGAGGCATCAATTATTTATTCTGTGCACTCCAAAAGTCAGTGGGTCCCTTTGATATGCAATATGACTGTTAAATTAGCTGCTGAAGGACTGCTGCTGCTTTTCAAGCCTCAGCCTCAGTGAGAGACATTTCCACCTCATTGCTCCTTATCTTACTCACTTCCTCGTGCAGCAAAGCCYATTTAAGTGATTAGGGCCCCGGGTGCCTTCCCACCTCCACACTGCAATTCACTGTCCYCGCTTGTGCTGGTGCAATTGCTTTGTGCGAGCAAGCAGTAAATCAGGCTGCTGAAGTGTCRGTGCTCCTCCATGGGATGCTGTCAATTATTTCATCTAGGAGCTGATTGTCCCAAAATTTCCTTCTGATGTTCATCTGCACAGACAGCTTTTCAGAGGTGTCCTTTTGCAGCCAAGATGGTCCAGGCAGGGCACACCTGCTGCATTACTGTTGTCCTTCTTTCTCATATATGGTAAACTAGATTAAATTCCTCATGAAATTCATTAGCAATTYAACTCAGAATTAATGTAAATAGCCAATTTAAAATATGCCCAAGAGGAGATATTTAAATACACACTTACTGGTCATTTATATTCTATTATATTACTTTTGGCTGGAAGATTCATCTGTTATTTAGCTTGCCCAAGATTTCTCATTAAATAAAATTGTAACAGTTGTTATAATGCAGAATTTGTTCATGCTGGTTAATAGCCAAATATTGCCTTTAAGAGTAAAGACAGAAAAACCACATGTACTMTCTTGTGAAATAAATATTCATTCTATTTCCTTTGAAAATGTGGGGTGAAAACCTATTATTTTAAAAGTTAATGAGGACAATCTTCTTGGTTTTGTCTCAGGCCTCACATCTTCAGTGGACTATTCAGACTGAGGGATAAGTATCATGGTAGCCATTTCAGATGTAGAAAATTATTAATCTAAGTAAGTGTCTACAACAGAGTTTTTGTTTGCACTGGGAGAATGTTTCTGAAATGCATCCCCCAGGCACCGCCACTTCCCATGCTAGGGTTCAYATCACRGAGTAGCCTCTGAGGCACCAACTGGATYTCTTGCTGATAAAATTCAATGAAAWTGTGTTCCCTAGGGACACATCTGGTGTGCTGATAGGATGAGACTAGAATGAGACCAATGTGTCTCGTGTAAGCATCAAGTTTCCAGCATCTGATCCCATTGCACTAAAATATTTGCTTAGATGRCCTAAGTCAGCACGAATCCTCCAAGCTCACCTGCCATTGTGGAGATGTCTGGATACCTCCTAGGTAACAAATGTAGATAATTCACTCCTTTGCAGCTGAGGTTGGAGAAGGTGACTCCACCCCAGGCCTGTATCTGTCTATAATTCCATCAAACCACCTACCAGTTAGGAGCATCCTGTGGGGGCAGCTTGACCTGCTTTCAGGCTTTAAAAAGGGCTTTTGCTAAACAGGTATCTGCAAGTAAGAATCTCTGCTTTCCAAACTGGAGTTGCAACTCATGAGTCCTGTCCCTATTACATCCTGGGAATACCCAAAATATCTGCATCCTGGCCTGGCATAGCATGTTGGCACAAAAAGTAGCTAGGACCCAGGATCTGAGCAGAAACACCTCCTAAAAACGCTGTATGCACCAGAAAGTAATTTCTGGAACCCAAACTATGTAAGTAATGTCTTCTACTGACCTCCTTCTCCCCTCTCAACTCCCAACCTTATAAATAAAAATAACTCTTACTTCCACCTTAAGGATTTTTCCAGTGCCCTGTTGAGGCGCTTGGYCTTCCTATTTTTAGCTTAGCATTTATTGACAGTGGTTTCCTCCTTCTCTTCTTATTCAGACTGCAACCTAGAAAACACAAAGGTTACTTGATTCCCAAATTGGCTTTCTGTGAACAGATCTGTAAAACTCCTGAAGACAAAAAGAGAAGTCATGGTTTCTTTCCATCACAACTGACATATACGTCCTCTGTGAGTCACCAGGGCACACACATACTGTCTGCCTTCACAAATTTCCTGAGGCCCAAGAACATGCCAAGAACATGTATTTGATATCCAAATACAATCAATCATCCCTGTGGAAGCCAGCAGTGAAGTCTGTCATGCACATTACTAGGAGTAGGAGGGCAAGAAGTAAAAAAATGTTGTCACTGAATGCATAGGAGAACTTCCAGATTTTAATAATAATTTTTCCCATTTTTCAGCAGGCATCACTGAATCACTAGCTTTGATCTGTGCACATGAAATTGTTATTTGGACAAATTTCTTGCCATGTGTTTGGATGTAGTGCATGGTAGGCTTTGTGGGATCATGCCAATTTATCGTTTTTGTGATTTGCAAACAAACCTGTGAAGCTGAATGGTATGCCCATACAATTTATGGAGCTTAAGGGAAGACATAGCAGCAAATGGATCCCGTCAAATGTACCTTTTTCTGATGTCCTGTTTTATTCTCATTAACCAGAAAGAAGGGGAAAAACCTCAAACCATGGGTAGTTTTAGGAGCAGAWTTTTATACTTTACAGGGATACTCCTTTCTTGTGGGGTAATAATGWAGAAAAAAACAGAAAACAGTGTCACTCTGAGCCATCAAAAGATAACTGTTTGACAAACATAATCATTTATAAGAATTTTTTTGTTTCCCTGACGTTCTGCATCAGGTACAGAATTTCAGACAAATCCAGCAAGAGAGCTCAAATGACAGAAAAAGCCACAAATGGTGATATAAGTTGATTTTTCAGAGGTACGTGACATAGGACCCGACTTTCAGAAACGTGCCTAAAGTGGAACACATGATTAAAGAACTTGCTGAATCAGAGATTTTGTGTACAAAAGACCAGTTATGCAGCTAACGGGCTGTGCAAATACACGGCGTGATGTCCTCATGCAGTTGTAGCTATGTACAGAGGAGCTGCACATTCATTGCTGCTCCAACTCACATATGAGCGCTACCCAGAAAAATACAACACTTAGTATGGCAGCAGCTCCCAAGATTTTCAGCTATGAGTTGAATTTTAATTTCTACCTTGCCTCYACAGGTGAGATCTGCCTTGAAAAGCCAGTAGGTTAGATGTGGTCTGTGGTAGATTGATCCTCTGGGACTCGAGGTGACTCAGACACTTGATCTGAGGGAGTAATTGATAGTAGCRATAGGTTGCCATCCAATCTTTGGACCAGTGAGAAGATGAGGGAGATAGCACCATTTGTGGGTGAGTTTCAAGGCTGTTTCTTGCCGACAGAGGARTGCCAGGATGGCTTTTATCCAAGTGGTGAGGAACATGCTCCAGCCTCTCCCAGCCTCTGTTCTTTTTCTCATCCCTTCCTCGTTTTCCTTGTCTCCTAAYCATTCTGACCTTAACTATTTGCCAACATTTGAGCTGTTTATCGTGCACCTGGCCTCTTCTCCTAATCCTTGGTGCAGTGTCTGTGTCACCCCAGGTAGAGCCAGTAGCCTTACTTGAGTTATAGTGTTTGTTCCTCTTTCCCTTATTCTCCTTGCGAGGCTCTTACTTCTCAGATCATAACCTCCCATATTTGTGCCAGTGCTTGTCTCCTCTGCCACTGAGGTGGGCACCTCCTTCCGCAGGCAGCGTGCGTACCAGGCAGGGGAATGGCAAAAGCCAGGAAACACAGGCACCATGCCCTCCATTTGTTCACTGAAGGCCACACTGGCCACCAGTGGCAAAATGGTTTGGCATGCGAGAGCTTTTGAAGGGTGAAACRTACTCAAAGCAGGTGAGACCCCAGGAGAATTTAACAACCACAGGCAGGCAAGATGAAGACATAACCACCAGCTCCCCCACAAATGAGTCTGTGAGAAGAAATTGGTTAATAACCGCATCACTGTGATGAGTGATGCAGAAGGGACCATGAGGAAAGGAACAAATCTGCCTTTGAGAAAGGCTTGGAGAATGTGTGGTCAGTGGGGCAGTGGGCCATGCCTTGGATAATGATGAGAAATAAAACACAGAACAGCTGTTCACTTGGTGGGCACTGTCCTTTCTGTGCCACTCGTCACAGTGACTGGGGAACGTCACAGCAATCTGACTGGAGGCCAATTCAGAGGAAGAGCTTAGAAATTTAGTTTGTGGGGACAGGTTGTGTTCATGTGGCTTAAGACAGGAGGTGTAAATACCCCTTTACCCTCTATTTATCCAAGTCCAGAGGCTTCTTTTAAAGCTTCTAAAATAGAAATTTTGCCTCTCTTTGCAGGCTAGTGTTCCTTTAGCATAGTTCTGTCTGCATGTGCAGCATTGTGTAGATTGAAAGCAGCTCCTCCCACCACACCCTCGAATGAACAGCCRGGGCAGACGACGAGGCAGATGTGTAAGACATTTGTGGTATGAAATGCTACTGAATAAGCAGGCAGCTGTATACTGATCTAGCTTCTTTTTCCAGATGGTCGCAGCAAGCAGCATTCTGCAGGGAGCTTTATAATGGTCAAGTCCTGAGCTGACAAAGGCTGACTAAGTGTAATAATATCTGCAACTTGAAAGAAAGGATTGTACAACTCTTGCCAAGAACAGATGGCAAGATAGTGTTCTGAGCCACAACTGATACCGACCTACTAGCAGGAACCACAGATCTTTATTGCACCTATATCTTATAACAATTGATGCAATCCCTCAATCAAAGAGCCTTGACTGTTCCTCTAGTTAATTCCCCCGTCCAGTCGGCATTACCGGGCAGTGTCTGGTATAAGGCTTAGCCACATAAGCCGCTCCTGGATTCCTATCTCGTGAAGATGCTGGCTCGTATCGTGCATTACATCAGCCCRGTCAGATTAGATAGAGAAAGGGGCTTTATTCAGACTGCCTATCAGCAGTGCCTCACGTAGATTCTGTGACTCTTAAAGGATCAAAGGACCGATGAGTGATCCAGAGCCCAGACGTCATGGCATCAAGGGACGTACTTGTGGCACAAAAATTAAGCAGATCCTCTGCTGAAAATGCCTGCCAAGGCCACAGCAATGACTTGTACATTTTAACATAAACTGTGACTCAGGTTTTGCACAAGGGTACCCTTTGGGAAATTATGTGAACTCAGTGTCAGGGTGAGCTCAGAGTAGGTACRCAACAAGTACTGCAGGTCAGCTGATGAGGGAAACTCAGCTACTACAACTGCTTGCAGTCATGCACCTGTGACCTTAATCTAGACAAGGGAAACTATTTTAGCACAGATTAGCCAGTTATAGCAAAGTATCTCCTCATTAGCTTTCATTTCAGTCKGAGCAGTACCTTTAAATATGTGACAATATAAATTTAATATAAATATAAATGATTTATACGAATAAAAAATAAAATTAAATATATTCTTTTATATTAATATTAAGAGGTAGCAGTTAGAACATGCCAGCTAATGGATTTTATAATAACTCCTTTTGTCCTAAACCAAACAAGTATTCACCTGCCATAAGGAAATCACCTCCAGTATTTCATTTTTAATTCATACTAGCTTTCTTTTTTGCTATAGATGCACTCTCCCTTCCTTTCCCATGAGAACTTCCATATTTAGACTTGCTTCAGAAAGCTGTTGCTCTCCAGCCTACCATACATAATGCCAAGACTGTGAAATTGGGTTTGCCCTTGACCATTCACCCCAAAGCCAGCAAAGAAAGAAGTGGAAAAGGTGAAGACMGAAGGGAAGAAGTTATTTTAAGAGAATACCCCAGCGCTGTTTTAAAATCCATCCTTTATCCACAGTTTATAATCGTTAAGGGGACAGACAGGACATGAAGATGCACCCTGAAATGGAGTTGGGGAAAATGGTCCAAGGGGGAAAGAGGATTCCCATGCRGAGGGAATGCCAGACCCAGGCTGCCTTCAGTGGGCAGCACCTGGAAGCATGGATAGACAAGGTAACTGTGGAGCAGTTTGAACCTGTCCCTATAAGTGTGTCCCAGGCAACTTCCAAGCATCCCTCTGAAATCCCAGCATATGTTAGAAAAATTCTGGTGGTTTCAGGGAGAGGGTTACAGCTCATGTTTGGTTTACACGAGGGTTACAGCTCGTGTTTGGTTTAAAGCTTAGCTCTGGGTGCCTCGAGCAATGTCAGGTTGAACATCAACCTCCTTTGGGCAGGACTTGTTCCTCACTCAGCTCCTCTGCACACCACCAAACTTGCCCACTCAGCACAAGTCATCTCCTGTTACATCAACWGAAGTGCATTCATTTCTAAACCACACAAATCAAAAGCAAGAGCAGCCTCTGGAATGCCAATTACACTTCTCATACGGATACCTTTTCTTCTTCTATCCAGATTGCTTTTCATCTTTACTGATGAAAAGCACATTTATACAAACCATCAGGGCTGGGGGTGGCACTGTCGTTGCTGTTTTCTTTTCAAACAGGAGAAAAACTTCATCTTTGCAGATCAGGTGTAAGCTCAAATGCTCTCWGTGCCACCAGAGTCTGAACCCATCTTTGGGTCGGTGGGCAGTGTTTGCCTTCTCCTTTCCTCAGCTCAGAGGCTCCTACAAACGCGAGTGGTTGTGTTTGATAACGCTGGTTTWTTAAGATTCCCAGAATTACTGTTGCACACACCAGTGGAGATAGATGGAGTCTTAATATACCAGCTGAAAAATAACAAAGACATTCATGAGAAAATGAAACATAATGCATCTAGGGAAAAAMCAGATGAAAGGCAGATGTTCAAGGGGATGAGAAACCTAGAAAGTCAAAGCTCCAGAGGAGATCTGGGAGCAGCAGAATGTGAAGAATGAGCTTTGCAGGGACACGTGAAAGGAAATGATAGGGATGATTTTTACCCGATGTTTCATGACCCCGCAGCCAGGCAGTGTGGTGTCAGCAGAACGTGCTGGAGCCCGCTGCCCAGTCACTCGCATGAGGTGCCGACCATACAGCTGAAGGCACAGCAGGGTGAGACATCCCCATGCTGGAGCCAGGCTGCAGTTTGCCCTCCCCTGGAGCTTTTCAGCATTATACACCTACTCTCCAGCAGTCTGAGTAATCCTGTCTTTGCCCGGGTGTCTCYCCACCTGCCCATCGCTGGCAGCTCTCTCAGCACTGGCAGCAGCAAAGTGCTTCAACCAGACGAGTCCTCGGACTGGCCTGATCCACAGATGCTCCTTCGTGCCTTCTGCTGCAGCAAGACAAATTCACTCAAGCAATAAATCAGGAGGTGTAATTTCTAACTGTTGGTGTGCTGCAACACAGCTGCAGGCATCAAAAGAAATTTGCCCATCTCTACASCTGTAGATGGAAAGACTATTGATCCAAGATTAAAATTTATATAGCTCATAGTGCCATTACTTTCGGTTATSTCCCTTGTGCTTCTTGAAAATGTTGGAAAGCGCACTTCAAAGGGGCCTTGATTTCAGTGGGACACAAAGCAAAGCAAGTACTCAGGGGGTGGGTCTGGCAYATTGTACTTCAAGTGTGTTTTGCATGCCAACGTATTTGCCATTCCTTAAGATCTGTTCTGCACCGGCACATATTCCCTTCAGCCTTCTCAAATAGTGCAAAGAGAACTTTGCTGGTCAAAAACAAATTGGAAAGTGTTGGTCTCATACAAACAGATATCTTCCTCTGTCATCTCTTTCCTGCACAACGAAGGAACTCAAAATGTGTGCATGAGGTTGGCAGAGAAGCTCCTACACACTCCCTGTGCATAATCTCATACCCCAGAATCTTCTAGTGAAATCAGGCCCCTGATGAACTGCTGTGACACCTGTAGAAGKTACAACACWCCAGTGAATCCTGGCCTCAAGGAGYTGCTAGAAGGTTCCCRTTGCTTCCATCCATGCATCTGGGCTCCACGCAGAAGGCAAGTACCCTCATTTGCCAGGCTTATCTTGCTAAATAAAAGCATTTTTGTGACATGATAGGAACAGTAGAGGAAAAAGTGTACTAAAAGCTAAGACCAAATATTCTGYCCCACTCTCGCAGCCAAAATAAAATATAAAATGAATAAGAGGTTTTACACTAGGATTCTTTGCATTTCTCTTTGCCAGAAGCTCTGCATTATTCTCCTTTGCCTTGTTGGTTCTCTCTATTCACAGCTGAGGTTCTCGTGTGACACAAGCAACTCACTGTGTCCAGATGTCTGGACGTCTTCCCCAACATCTTTAAATTTCAAGGATTTTACTACAGCTTCCCTTACAGTCCTTAATCTACATCTGAACCTCTTTCTGTGCATTTTCTCATCCTCATGTTGGTATTCCTAAGGTTGCATTGCTCATTTTGAAGAAGTTTTTGAATCATTTCCAATGCTAATCTGCTTTCAAAAGCAGAACACATGGAAGATGTTATGTATAAACATGGTTCAAGGCAGTTGGTGCATCTACCTTTGATCTTATCTTTTTTTCATGCTTTCCTAGAGGAGTCTAGATAATGATGTCTTTCTAGTGGATGTTTTCTGAGATTTTTGAAATTTTTCTYTTATGATTTTATTTTCCAGATAAATATGAATCCACTGTTTTTTTTCAAATTATTTTGATTTACAGACATCTACCCTGTAACTCTGAAATAAAGAGTTCAAGTMTACTAAAGGCTCATTAGTCTTCACTGCTTTTTATTAACTCCTTCGCTGATATCCAGGAAAGTCTTGGCTTGAGCCATGTTTTGAAAAAATCTAAAGATGATTCCGAATTGATAAACATTCAGTCCCAAGATGTTTGAAGGAACAATGTTCTCTTTCTTATTCCCACCATGGTTAGCATACGTCCGGCTGTGTGGGGGTCTGAACATCCCCATGGCCCAGATTCCTTTCCTGACTCGCAATTGTTTCGCTGTGTGACCTATCTTCGTCATCAGTCCCCACAGCCCTCATTGCTGTCACACTCCAGTCCTGGGAAAGGCACTTAACCTCTGTGAGATTCAGCCCTGACCTCTGCAAAAGAAGTTGCTTCAGAGCCTGACACAAGGAGTGCTCTGGAAGCTGGGAACAAGCTGGTTTCGCTCATTAATGGGGGCTCAAAGCTGTTGAAATGCAGGTGTTAAAATGGTGCATGGTCTCAATAATTCTTCCCATTTTCTGAATCATTCCAAACTTGCAAGGAGTGGTGCCTGCTACCTGACATGCATCTATTCTGGCCCCTAATGAAGAATTTGAGGGTGCCACACATCTCCCTGCTACAGCAGACAGCTGCATATAAGGCATTTCAGCTTTTTGCCCTGTGTTGTCCAGCATCCAAGTGTTGGTGGGGAAAATATTGAGCAATTTCATGTTTTTGTTTGTCATGAGACTCTGCTGGACAAATCGTGTCCTTYCCAACTGTTCTGGTGGAACAGCATCTTCTGTCGGGCTGTTTCATAACATGGATTAAATTGCCTACTCTTAAAATTTCAGAATTCCTGCATGAAAYCCTGCCCTACCATGGAAGAAGTTATCTCTTCTGTTCAAGGACTGCAGCACATTGGTGCAGGTTTCATGTTAAAATGTCTCATTCCTCCTTGTAACCCTTCACATTCTCTGAGACTTGTCYCTCCACCCAGGCAAACAAGACAGATTTACGTGTCACTGATTTGAGCATATGGTTAATAACAATTCGTTCATCTCCAAGGAGCAGACTGAATGCAAACAACAATTACCCTAAACTCATTTTCTATCAATAGTSTCAGTTTCTGTGTTTTATTGTGTTGTGTACAGAAGTGCGTCTGTTTCCCCATTGAAGACTGAGGTGAATCAGCAGAGGGAGGGGGAGCACATGTTTAATTTTAGCTCTTTTGTAGATTTTGAAATGAGACACAAATACTTTTCCTGTGATTCCTCATGTACAGGCTATGATTTATTCATTGTGCAGGGGGTCTTCCACAATCTGGGTATATGGTGATACSTGACACAAGACAGGACATTCCTTGAAAATCTGTCCATTACAATTTTTTRCATGTTCACACACTTTTAACATCCTCTTTTTTAATAATTTATCAATTGTGTCATTAAGATTTCATCATTTCTTCTTAATTAAACACTTACAGTAACAAGAGGATGTTTTCTGTTTTGCTGGATGCCAAAATAAATATAGAAAATAATCTAGCTTTCCTTGCGTCCCTTTTGTGCGAACTGTAAGTGAATGAGGCGACTGAATCTGTGAGAGTGCCAGAATATTTTTGCTATTCAAGCAAAAGGAAAATATAACAACTATTATTTTAAGTGTCCATTGAGCCACAACACATCAAAACAAGACTGAAATCTCAAACAGAGAAGCAGTTTTGGGGGGACATAATGATGCTGCTCCTAGAAAATTAACTGCCACATCTATGCACACTTTTCTGTTTCTATTGTCTTCCTCTTATTCTTCCCTACTCTATTATCCAACTTCAAGTGAATATCAGGGAAGCAGACAGCCCCATATGAAGGCTTATATTGCATCAGATGAAAGGTACCCACAAAGATGCAACATCAGGGAGAAGAAAATGCCATGRAAAATAAAATCCCACAACAAATAGATTTTCTTCCCACTTGAAATACAATGAAAGTGTTGCATTAGCRAATAATCCACTGGCTTATAAAGATGTGCCTCTTATAATTAAGAGGTAGGAAAAAAAAACCCTGTATAAATCAACTTGAGGTCAACAAACTATTATATTACATTACATGGATGAAATAAAACCTCAGGATCATAGCTTTTAAATTACGGAGCTTCTAATAAAAGTTACTGGAGTTTTTTAACTTATATTGCCTATTTTATTTCTAGGAAGGGAGGACTTAACTTTTAGAGCATCTCATTTTAGCTTGCAATCTGCATATTCTGTGATTTTTCATTTTGCTCCTGATTTTTGATAGTGTCTTTGAAAAGATAATTAAAATGTATGAATTAGCTGAGGATGAGCRTTATGACCAGTGAGCTCACCAAGAAGAAGGTGTTTAAACCCACAAGATGGATGAGAAGTGGTGTGTACACATGAYAGTGTGATTATTCTTTCCATTAGGCCATTTACTGTTCCTGATCTCTGACAGARCTCCCACTGATGTCAAATGAAGCCATATACATTGATCCAAAGGGAAGATAATGCTCTTGCAGGAGAAAGATTTCTTTTCCTTGSTCCCAGTGTGACAGAGAATTGATCCAAGCACAAATGCTTAAGCAGAGGAGTTTGGCATGGCAAAGYCAAGGCCGGATTCAAAGGGGCACTTGGGCACCTCCTGGGTAGGAGATGTGGTACCCAATGCTTGGGTGGCCACCTAACAGCTCCCTTACCCACACAGAGGTTCAGGCGTGGATTTGGTGCCTGAGCGGAGCTGCTGAGCCCAGGGAACAGCCTGGGGACAGTGCACAGGTARAGGGAAGCGAGGTGAGAGGGTTCAGGCAGAAGGATGGAAACTGTGTGCTACCAGTTTTCAGCAGCGCCTTCTTCCCACCAGATCAGACGGCACCTGCTGGTCACAGGCCATGGTCCTGCTCCTGGTGGGACTAAGAGAGCTCTCCAAAAGACTCCAGCCCTTTTGGTGGTGACACTGGCAATGGTGGGAGCCAATGGCCAAGGGACGGCTCACCCCCAGAGTGAAGGCATTCAAGTCACAACTCCTCAGGAAAGGAAATCAYCATAGTTCTCCTCTGCAAACCAGGTCACTAAGGGAAAGGGAGATGTGAGATATAGGGGGGCAAAAGGGAAGAGAGCTAAAATTTATAGGCACTCAGGAGGTCCCTATTCTCAGGAGCRTCTCTATATTTAACATCCACCATCCTGTACTTGTCTCAGTGAGAAGAAATGGCCAACTGAAGCCACTGAGGTGGGGACAGGAGTACTCAGGGTCTGGATGTGGCCCTCAGGAGGCTTCAAGGAGCTCTCTGTAGCAGCTGTTGGCTGGAAGGAAAGGCTTCCCACATGGGCCTTTGGGATGCAGTAGGAAGGAGCACAGACAACACAAAAACAATCAGATATCTGGAGCCCTTTGAAAACCAACCTTGAGAACTTGCTTCAGCTCTAAGTCTGGCACTGCACAGAATTAAACATGGCAAAACTGGTGAAGGGAAGCAGAGTGCAGCAGCACAGCCACACCCCGTCACAACACCCCTTGGGCTCCAGAGATTTTCAGGCACAGCAAACTCTGTTAAACCCCTTTGCCCTTTGAGTCATCTCTGATTTATACTCATCCCCCACATGTAAAACATTTGTTTATTTCTGTAATATATTAAAATACAGTAACATTCCATACTTCAGAGGGGGGGTGGAATCTTAGAGGGAGGGTAATGACTTACATATGTACTGTGCTGCACTGGATTTTTTCCAGTACCATAAATAAGAGGGAAAGCAAGATTTTACAGTTCAACCGTTAATAAGAACAGTCCACTATCACATATGGAAAAACACTTTAGTCAGTAAAAGCTGACACAACACTGATGGCATTTAGCTGTCCAGTATGAGTCATCTTCATAGAATAAATTCCAAGAGAAAATATTATATCATTAGTTTACTTGTAACCTCATTGCAGGCAGCTGCAAATAAATGTTTGCTTTGGTCTGCTCTAAAACAGGATAGCAGAGTTCTAGAAATAAGTTAATTAAACGGTGGATATAGGATAAACACAGTCTATCAAAGGTTAAGCCTTGCAGGTATTCCTTTGCATTACCTACAGGTAACTCTTTTTGTGCTTTTTTCCTCCTCTCTGTGCTAGGTGGTTTGAAGAACAGGAAACTGAATAAGCAGTGCATGGGAGCCAGTACTCTTTTAAGAAATGGGCATAAAATTCTTCACAGCATAAAAATCCCCTGCATCCTTGGGAAGACACTCAAACACTGGAATTCAATAGTCTGAAAGGCAGAAATAAAGATTCAACAACTAAYGAGCTCCCAGGTTTGGGCTGGAATCATAGGACCGTTACACGGATGTCTCTATTCCCACTCCCGGAGAGTGAAGTGCCCTTTTTTTTTTTCATGTTTCTGCTGCTAACAGAAGTGCTCTTCAACSTCTCACACAAAGTTTCTCTCTGTTTGTGGACCATACCTGTTGTCTTCCTTTGCAGTCTTGTGAAGCACCAAAGCTGCCCTTGCTGCCCTCTGGCTCCTGTGGCAGCACAGTTGGGAGCCTGTTTGAGATTGGTTTCTGCGTGGAGACGTGTGGCTCTGAGAGGTGGCTCAAGCCTGAATCACCCCCAAAAGCACTGGTTTTTTGTTTTTTTTTCTCACTGACTTGGGTGACTAAGCTCCGAGCACAAGCACATTTACAGCATGCCTAGTGCCAGGTAGGGAGGGTCTGGCTGCTGCTGCCTATGTGGGATGTAAGTAGCTAAACATGATTGTGGATCCCAGCCCTTTGGCCTTCCCTAATAAGATAGCCAAGCTTTGTGCCTGCCTACGTGTGCAGCGCTGTCAGTAAAATAAGAGCTCAGAGTCATCGACACCTCCTGTAACTCATCATTAACATTGCTAGCATGCATTTACCCATGCCTGGGGAGAATCAAAGGACAAGTTTTGCATAAACGTATTAGCAGAACCATCATCAGTAAGCTGCTGATTTTGTTAGCACTCAGTGCATGCCTTTAAACATCCTCCAGGTTGTGCCACTCTGAGACAGCACTCTCCTTTGAGTGCTGTAGCTTGCACCACTGTAAGTGTATGCAAAGTCTGGGTCTGAGATAAGAGTACACCTGGGGCTCAGTCTTTTCTCACTAATTTATTCTTATAAGGGTATTTCSTCTTCTTACACTAACCAAGAGGGGGGAAAAAAATCATGTTGTAGGAAGCTGAATGCTGTTAAATGCCTGTACTGCTAAATAACAAGTAGCTTTTAAAAGCTGAAAGAAATGAAATTTTGTCTGAGCTTCCAGAAGGAGCTGATCACACCCACAAGGAGCACTGATCTTCAACCTGCAGCAAACAGCAGAACAGGCAGTGAGCTCGTCACCCTGTTACGTGCGTTTTGGTGATATCTCGGGACTCCGGGCCCAAATCTTTCGTTCCATTGAGCTTGAAGAATGAGTGAATTCAACTGTCCATGATCCAGGGTAACAAGGGAGTTGGGTTTGCCAAATAATAAAAATTCCAGAAAACAGGGGTAGAGCGAGAGAGTCTGCTGGGAGGTTTGAGCTCTATGTAGCACAGAGGCAATTCTCAGATATGAGGTGACCTTGAAARTCATTCAGCTCATTTTCACATCAGCTAATTAGCCCAACTGGCTCCCACACGGGAAGAAGCTCGTGCCTGTGTATGTCTAACCTGTGCCTTGGATAAAACAGCAGGAAAGATTAACTCTGCTCCCAAGACCTAGATGTGTGGGGAGTAACAATAGCTGGGGGAAGAAGAAAAAGAGAAGGAACATAGCAATAAAAMCACAGCTCATGGTGATCCTCCATCTCATTTTTTGTGCTGACTGCAGCAGATCTGGACAAGGGCTGTCCTGCCATGGGCTCTCGAATTTCTTTTGCTGCAGATAGTCAAGGTCTGTGCAGCAGAAGCACTGAGAAGAAGCCAAGCTGAGCRTCAGTAAGTAGCTGTGGTAATCATGGGAGCAGCGCTGTCTCTGAAGTGCTATGTAGGTGACAAAAACAGGAGCAGAAAGGTTAGGGATATAGACAAAAGTAAATAGGCCAGTCTCTTGGGCCAGGCCAATACATGGCACAAACTCATGCCAGGGGACTCCTCTCTAGCAAACTTGTTATATCAGTGGGGACCATCATCATCTGAGCTGCTACCCAAAAAAAGAGTACAAAAATTCCCAAATACCTGTTTTTGATAAATGAGAGGGTTACAATGCCCTCCTAGCCCCACCATTCTAGCACTGGGAATTTCATCTGCACAGACACTGTGGAATATTTTGGGCATCTGAAGCCTGTCTGTTCCTGTTAAGTTCACAGCTTTGCTCTGCAATAGTCTTACTAAGAAGTAATACAGTTGCTTGGATRTATAATTACATTCTGACAAGGTTTCCATATAAAGGCATATTATTGATTAAATTAACAAAATAATTTTTCTCTACAGTCATGTCTATATGTTATGCCAGACCTCAGCTTTATTTTGGATACTGCCAGCAGGAGACTATTAATGAARTAGAAAAGGGAATTGTATAAATTCTTACATTGCACTAAAGAAAAGATTCCTGAGATTTGCATCCAAATCATATTGGATTTTTGAGAGATTTGAGCACTTAACATCACTTTGTTCCTTATCAACATATAGTAGAAAGGAACAAATTAGCTTCCCAGAAATTGCCTGATGGTTCTAATACCGCTGATGCCAGAGGAAATGTCAAGCAAATCAGTCACCATATTCCAGAGGAATTACTGCCTGTGAAGCAGGCTATTAGATACTCAGCCTTCCTGCACTCCACTTTGYAAGAATATAGGGGCTGGGGATTGACAGGAATACATTAGGTTTTCACCCAGACATTTTCCTCACAAACATTTCTGAGCTAATTCATGGGGTAATTCCTTCCCCTCTCCTAACTCACTCAATTTGTTAGGTGCCTGAATRCTCTTCTTCTTTGATTAAGAGTGCAAACTTTGAGCGACAAAAACAATATTCCCTTTGTCTTTGTGCAGCACCACACACAAGAATGGGACTCGATAGGTAATTACAATAATGACCGTAATGGCTTAGCAAACAGAATGAACTCTTGACTGCAAATCGCAGAGGATCTCTCGCCTTAGCTATTAAGAGGGTGCTACAGAATTGAGGTYGCTGTCTCTGCAGGTGATCACCAATTTAACAACAGTGCACTGCACATGGTTTTCATCTCAGAGATAGCCAAGCACGCAGTGTATTCTTTATGAATCTAATTGSAACAACTACAAATCTCTCTTTCAGATCATTCAGATAAACAGAGATGTTTYGCTGTATCAGGAATATTGTCTTTCCTCTGGCCAAGTAATAAGAGAGGTGATACCAAAGATTGGTTCAGGACCTTTGATCTGTAATTCATTAAATAAAATTTATTCCTTCTCACTAGTGASAAGTATTGTTACAGAGCCAAATGGATTGTTCCTGTGATGTTTGTGATGACACTTGCTGTTTCTCATGGGATCAGCAGTTTGAATCATTTTACTTGTCTAGCAGGGGAGAAGAGGGATAACTCTCTTTCAAATAGGGGTAGYTACATTCAAAAGGAAAAGCAGATATATTTTCCATTTCTGACCATGGTGACTTCATCTGTAAAGTTAATGCTTGATAGGGCATGCTCTAATTACTGTGATTTGGATATAAGGTGGATGGAAAGTTGGCTGTATTGCCAGAGTGCTGAGCAGTGGCTCAGAGTCCAGCTGGAGGGGTTTGTCAAGGGTYTTTTGATTCGGGAGTATGACCTCACAGAAGAGGTTGCCTCATCAGTGAGGTCACCAGTGGTACCAAGTCATGCACAGGGACCTAAGGAGGCTGGAGAAGTGGTCCAGCAGGAGCTTTGTGAAGTTGAGCAGGGGAAATGCAAAGCTTTGCCCCTGCAGGGAATAACCCTGTGTACTAATGGAGGCTGGGAGCAGCCAGCTGGAAAGCAACTCTGCAAAGAAGGATCTGGCTGTCCTGGTGGCCAGCAAGGTGACCGTGAGCCAGCAGTAACTTATGGCAGCAGAGGAGATGAGCCTCTCTCTGGGCTGCATGAGTAGGAGCACAGCCAGCCCTCTTCCCTTGGCTCCTTGTGCTCCATGTGGGATCAGTGYTCCTGCTGTCCCTGAGCCGGTCTGCATACCTGAGCACATTGCATATTTACACCATCCAGCAGATGCTACCCCGTGCGTGACAATTTCCTTTCTGTTTCATCAGGGGCAGTCACTGCTCTGGCTGGAATACTCCTCAACTCATCCCAGAGGATAACGAGGAGAGAGAGCTGTGCAGCAAGCTGCACTCGCTCAGCCTGCAGATTCCTTTTGCACGAGCTAAGTTTGGGCACAGAGCTCTTAAATAAGCTCTTGAACTTTCCATTCCCTTTTTGGGCTAGATTATCCCRGAGGCTGAGGCAAACAACTACCTGGCTCCTCTCGTCAGCAGGAGATGTTCAGCATCTTGCAGACTCAGTCCTTGAGACACGCAATCACAGAATCACCGAATGGGTCAGTTGGAAGGGACCACAGTGGGTCATCTGCCTCAAGCTTCCTGCTCCAGCAGGGTCAGCCCAGAGCACATGCCAGAGGATTGTGTCCAGGCTGTTCTTGAATATCTTCAGAGAGGGAGACTCCACAAGATCCCTGGGCAATCTGTTCCACAGATTACACATCTCCAGTGTGGAGAGCAGGCCTGGTTTTGGCTGACGTGGGAATTTGTGCCTATTGCTCATGTGTGAGACAGGAAAAARCTCTCTATTCATATCTACTGCCAATGGCATGTCACAAAAAAYATTGGACTAATGAGGCACTTCATAACAAAACCCAGTTGAGACTTTTGTTATGGCCAAATCAATCTCAATGTTAACAATTCCCTGTGGCTTGTACATGCTCRTGATTATCGTGGGCATGAGTGCGGTCACTGACTCCAAACACTGCCATCCGTTTGCATCCCCCGACTTGGAGGCATTCACTCGTAACCCCTGGATCCGCCGGGAATCTGCAAATGGGAGTGAGCGAGTTCTCACGTGCGAAAGCAGGGAAGTGGAAAGCATTCAAACCCGCTTGGGTATGGTTGCATAAACCTTTTATGGCACACACTAACAGTCTGCAATTAAGCAAAAGGAGGAGAATCTAGACTGGCCCCGTGAYTCAATAGCAATGGCATTTTACAGAGAAAAGGGGGACTTGGAAACTGACCTCGAGAGGTGGGYGAGAAAGTCATTCACTTTTGTACACACACCGGACCACACTTGGTAGGACCCAGCATGGCCAATTTAAGCACTTAGTTTGTACCTAGGTGTAAGATGCACAGTTTCATCTGCTCACATGTGCACTGTGGATGCCTGTGTCTGACGCTGTCTGGGCTCATAGAGAGCAATGAGCTTATTTTAAGGTGCAACTGCCTTTTACTAAGAGAGTTGTGTTAACCAGGTCACAAGAATGGCTTCCTAAAAATTCCTGCCCCTGCCCAGTGACTAAGAAGTGTGGCCAGGTGTGACCAGAAGAACCAGCCAGTAAAAGATTTTATTAGAAGATGAAGAGAGACAAATCACACCATAGTCCCTTGAGAGCCCTGTAGTGTCAGTCCTTAAAGGGTTCCAGCAGGAGAGCCCGTGCCCTCACACAGTGGCTCACACTCAAGTGAGATGTCTCTCTGGATTGCCCTTGCTCTGGGACTTCTTCTGCTGACTTTGGAGGGCAGCTTCAGTGGGTGCCTGTAATATCAGCACCAGATAAGGGCCTGAAGGAGGCAGGCTGCTTCCCAGCCACTGCTAATCAAAAATCAAGCTGAAAGAAGGGTTTTATCAGCCATTCAGAATCATAACTTGTTTATGAGATATGACCCAGCAAGACAAGTTAAGAACCAGAAAAGGTCAGAATTATTACTGAAGTTATTGGAAAAACCCTCTGTCCACTGGTGGGCCAATCCTTTAGAGCTTTGGCCACACATGCAGCCCCTTATTCAAGGGGTTAGTTGGTTTCTTTCACTCTGCACATAGGACAGGGTTAGCTGGATTGCATCTCTTCTCATGGAAATACTTGTGCTCAGCAGTTTGTTATGGCATCCTCTTGACTGCAAGTCACACAGCATAAGTCACAAAAGTAGTTCCTATTATAAAGCCTTGCTTTCACGGCACGCCAAAAATGTTGCCTTTTCAGAYTGGGCGTTCCAAGGTTGATTGCAATCCAAAGGTCACTGCTGAGAAGTCAGAGCAAAAGGATTTGCTCAGTTGTGAGCTGTGATTGTGAGTTGTRTGTGCAGGGAAATCACTCATTTTCAACATCCTCTACTGTCCTTTGAGGCACACCCCACAGAGCAGTGGGATAGAGCCCGGATATAGCATAACATGAACCACCAGGATGAGCTGATCGATCAATCATTATGTTATAAAAACCCTGTCACATTTACAAGCATTGTTGTGAACCCAACAATGAGGGTTGAGGACCAAACCTGAAGTGCCAGGGAAATTAAAGTCTAGACATTTTCCAAATCTTTCCTGATAAGTCTGCCTGTGAGACACGGGCTTGTCTGACAGCATGAACTTTGARGCAACGTCACATACAAAGTGTCTTTCAACATTGCATCCTTCCCATGGAATCAGCAGTCATTCTAAAAAGACTWAAAAATGGCTTAAATGCTTTAAGCACCTAGAAGACTTAATAAGGATTTAAGTTGGCTCTAATGCTTACATTGTGCTACCTTAAAGATTTAAGGCAGCTTAAATGCTTATGTGCCTTAAGAAGTTAGAGTAACAATCACTTTGTCTTCACAAAGCCCAAATAATCGGGATTTATTGGTGAAACACTGCAGGGAGGTCTTCAAATCACCTCTTTTCTGAGGCACCAAGAGACATCTTCATAAAGGGTGACCTGGCAGCACCTACTTACAGTTTTGSCTGTCTACCTAAATACCCACCACTTTTGCCTGGCACTCAGCACCTCACTATTTAAGGTTTATCCCAGCCAAGTATGTACAATGCCGCGGTCTGAGAAAATCTCTTACCACCCTCTTGTTCCTGAGGGAAACTGAGGCACTGTCAGGCAGGACTTGCCCGAGATGGCACARGAAGCCTGATGCAATGAAGAAACTTGAACCTGGCTCTCTCACCCACTCCCCAGAGGGTGCTGGGTGTCCCTCTGACCATAACAGCTGTACTGTCTTCCCAGCACTGGTTTGTTTTCTTTTACAGGCCACCCTTAACTCAGCTCCATAGGCAAGARTGAAGCTGCACTGGTGGGAGTTTGGACTGTTATTGTTCTAACTTGGGGAAGCCCTCCTTTTCTGTGGCCCCATCTATTTCCTTGTGGCCAAACCCCATTTCCATTTAATCCCCAGACTCCCTCCCCTTCCTGCTTTACCATACAGAAGCCRTGAAGGCATCATTTGCCATCTGGGTGGAGAATTTCTCTCTTCTGAGAATTTCTCTCCTTGCCTCTGAGAAGCCAGCTCACCTCAGGAACTTTTTCTGCTGCTGGAATTTGGGACTATGGTCTGGACATGGACTTGGGCAACCAGCCCTGTTTCAGCAGGGGGCTTGAACTAGATGATCCCCAGAGATCCTSCCCAACCACAACCATCCTGTTATGCTGTGATGTGTCCCACATGCCTCAACATCTGCTCCTCTGAGTATTCTGAAGTAATTATAGAGGAAGCTCATTTCTAGGGCCTAGTTTTACTAGTTGACAGTGAAATTCCACAATATCTGTTGGATAATGATTGCAGTCAGCCCGGAGAGAAGAACAAACATCACGGGACGGGAATGTGGTGGGTTCAGGAGGCACAACTCTGGGAGTAATCACTGGCAGTCATCCCTGTTTGCATGCACTTATTTGGAGTTAGAAAGTCACTTCTTCCCCTTCTCTGACACATTCTCTGGCTTACTTTTCTTGCAATTATCTTTTATATAAAACAATAAATGCCGCCCCACAGAGCAGGACTGGCTCTAGACACAGGCAAAGTGGATGGATATCTGCAGGGGAGGGCTGTCTTGAAGCAGGGTGGGGGAAAGGGACTAGCTCAAGGGACCCTGATTTTCATTTTGGCTGGGTCAGAGCCCTGGAAACTGAGATTGCTACTGATGCTGCTGGAGGAGGGGTTGGGGTATAGAGATGAGCAGGGGCACAGCCTCCCCAGGCAGCAGGACCTGCTCTGCTTGTGCCGTACAGGCAGATGTAACAATCTCAGCTCTCCATCTAGACTCCTTGTTGGAGTTTTTTGCTCTTGCCACTGCATTCAGCCTTGGCTTGGCCTCTGTCCCTGATCCTTGGAGTAACAACATTCAACCTTGCATGTAGTGCTGCATAGCTTAACCCGGTGCTGCCTCAGACTGAAATTACAGGGCCAAACTCAGCTCTGATTCCTGAGTGCTTTGCCCCTCRTGTCGTTCCTCTGCAGCATTCCTCTCCGAGGCCAGCCGAGCTGTACCACTCCAGCCAGGGGTACATTCAGTGCACTCAAGCCCATTCATTAGAGGTTTGTTCTTCATCCTTGCCTGTTCAAAGGCAGGGGGACGGGGAAACGCTTGGGTCTGCACAACCGATTTGCTGTTGCCTGGGTGGCTGCTGAAACAGCACAGTGCAGAAAGCTTCCCATGGGATTAGCCATGCATTCAGCGTGCTGGGAGTTCTCACAGTTTCAGGATGGGGGAAGCATCCTTACAGGCAGCAGGACATTCACAGAGCCCAGCCAGAGCACCCCAGCAAGGACATTACTTGCTCTCTGTGGAGAGCACAAGCTGTTTGTCAATATTGCTTGGGCCGGATTTCGTTTGTGCTGAATTTGTTTTGCAAATGTTGCTTTGAAYACACTACCAATAAATGGCCTTTTCTGGCTTTTCTCCAGTGCCTGGGACACATCCCGTTCCCCAAGCAGGCCTCAAATGGAGAGTTACGTGGAAAGCATTGGCACCATGAATAGCCACAGCACAAATTCCTCGTGTCAGGTCTTCTGTAACTTATGTCCCCTTCGTGCCAAATGGCACTGGGTGCTGCTTTTCTTCTGAGGGGAGGTTTAAAACGTAAGACAACTGCTTGGGTATGTAAATAAGGTGTTTACAAACTTTCCAGACCTTATTTTAGTTAATATTTAATAATGGCCATTAACTATAAAAGTATGTCTTCATCTTCACTCTTAGTAYTTCACTTTAAAGTTACCTACCACACTGATAAGATTTTTCTGTCTTTTTTTTAAAGTAAGCAGCATTGGAGGAGCAAGGAAGTGGTGAACACAGATGTTATCATGATGGCCTTGTTTTCTGTGTTTTAACATACAGGATAGACATCCATTGTGTGGGCTGGGAAACARGTGATACACATTCAAGTAAATATATACACACTGAAGAGGAATGTGGAAACTCTTCTAGGGTTTATTTAACATGGTACAGAGCTATGAGGGCASTACCCATCCAGAAAAACTAGAGAAACAAGCTCCAATTCTATAGAAAAGAGCAGACAAATGGGACTTCAAGTGTTTTAAAAAAATAATAGCGAGAAGGGAGGGCTCTAAATAACTTATCACCTTCAAATGTTGCTGTTAAGCTCCATGASCTGGGAACCAGTTTCGTTTTGAATAGTGCCTTTCATGCAAATCACATCTCTGTATGCTTCAAGGCTCTAATTAGAGTGTTATGACCAAAAGAAAGAGAGAAATTGGAGATATGAGCAACTGTGGGTTCAGATAAGCTTTGAGTAAGATGGGAGAGGCAGTGAAGCGGAGAGCTAATGTCATCTCCCAGTAGGGGTCAAGAATTTAAGCTCAGGGTACGCAGGATGGGTGGGCCCAAAAGGAATGCCAGATGATTTAAAACAGCAGAAGGAGCTAATGTACAGGATGAGCCGCCATGGGGGAGAACACAAGCAGCTAGTAGAACAAGATTTTTTTCASTTTCTTTTGTTCAAATGAGTTACAAAAGGCAGGGAAAAATAATCATAGGCAAATACAGAGGGGACAGATTTGTGCAGACTTCTTAACACAGTTGTTAGATGGGCTGTCTTCTGGAGCATGCTGCTGTGTGATTAGTTCTTGAATTAATTAGAAAAATAACAAGTGGCCCATCCTCTCTGTGGTCAGTGCTCTGAACCTCATTAGCACCAGTGCACAGCCCATTAGCAGAGGACTTGCAAATCAAACCTCCAAAGGCTTGCTGCGGGGCAGGACAAGATCTGGGAGCCTTTAGCAAATGTGAGAGCCACAGGCATCCCAGGGGATAAATACTTAGGCCTGCAAGGACTGGACAGCACAAAGGCATACAGGAAGGAATTAATGGACTATCTAGGGTGATGGACAATACCAACAAATTTCAGCAAGCTTCCATTTCTAATCACACTGAAAAGCACCAGCATTGCTTTGAGCTGCCCGGTGCTCATAGTCTCGGGATGCACTGGTTCCCAAGGACCAACAAGAGGGAGCTTGCAAACTGCTGATAGCCAGGCAGAAAAGCATGCAGTAATGTGAAGGTGGTTTGGAGTTATATTTCCCCCTGAATTGTCATACGTAGCTACATTAGYGTAATGAGTCATGTCTGTGTATTTACAAAGAAACGGATCCCAAAGGAGTTTACGGATTTGTCATCCTGGTGCTGAATCTCTAAGAGGGATCTTCCAGATCATAGTGAGATACTGTACCTGCTCATGGAGACAAAGTTTGTTCAGTTTTTCAAAGGAGTGAATAGGAATCATGCATCTGTAACCCTTCTGCAGGRCTTGATGGGGAGCAAGGGCTGTGTTCAAGTGTGAGGGCATCCCTACAAACACTCCAGCTTGAGCTCAAACCAGCAGCCTGGGAAGCAAATGGAGATGCTGTCTGAAGGACAGTCATTCTTAAAACATCCCCAAATGGGAGTCAGGCGGGTAACAAACAATGCACTTCCTAAAGGGGAAAAAAGGAAATTTGAATGAGGTAGGTGAACAGCGTTGTAAGAACAGATGTCTGAACTGTGACACTTTCTCTCACTTTGGGCTATAACTGCTTGGCAGCTTTCCCACTTGTGTGTAGCCTTCCCT
This sequence comes from Malurus melanocephalus, assembly GCF_030028575.1. Classification (NCBI taxonomy): domain Eukaryota; kingdom Metazoa; phylum Chordata; class Aves; order Passeriformes; family Maluridae; genus Malurus; species Malurus melanocephalus. The sequence continues at coordinate 473,182 of NW_026623463.1, forward strand.
GGTGCTTTCAGAGCTATTCTTGCAGGGTAGYGAGGACTTCCTCAGCTGGGAGTTTGTGCTCTGCCCTATGACTGTGGCTGCTGGCTGCTCTGTCAGAGGTGCTGCACTGTCCTCCCTTTGCAGCTCAGTGCTGAAATCGGCTGGGTTGGGTTGGGTTGAGTTGGGTTGGGTTGGGTTGGGTTGGGTTGGGTTGGGTTGAGGGACCCAGCTCTGCCACTCTGGCCACTGGGCTTCTCATTCCTCCTGAGGGAAACACAGCTCCACTGGGTTTGGGTCTGTTGGCCTGCAGGAATTTCTGGGGTTCCAGGAGGATACATAGTGGGAATGCTTTCACYTGGTCTCATCCATCAGGTTTGCAGGTGTTTTCACCCTCTTAAGAGAAGCTATATAAAATGGGAATTTGGCTTTCTGTAGCACATGCACTGCATCTCCACCTGAGTGCAGGGGTTTGCTAAGGACATAGGTCCCAGCCTGCTGGTTAAATCAGTGTGTTTATTTGCATCCAGAAATGTTTGGTGCTAAAAGAAAGTTAAAGGATCCTAGAACCAGGTGCATTTGGAGTACATAATTCATGGGATTTCTTTTCCTGCTAATCTTAAGCAATTACTGGTTGTATCACATCTCAAAGTAGAGTGGCTTTTAGAGCATTTTTTCTCTTGGCATATCCRTTGGGCCTATTCGTCATGTAAATGCCAGCTGTTCCTGGAATTCAGCTGAATTACCTCTTTTAACACTGCCTTATGAAACCCATTCCCATGCATGAAGCGTTTTCTGTYGATGTTGTGAGAGAAACACTAAGTCACACCCCCATGGACACACCTGTATGCAGGCAGAATGAAAAAGCCCACCTGTTTAGTTATGGCAGTCAAGGAGCATGCTCTTCTGAAAAGCAGTGTTTCTTTTTTGGWTGTTTATACCCATCATCTTTCATTTTCATCCGAAGTCACTTTTCTCTTGTGTTAAATAAAAGGAAATAAMGTGTTCAGCTGAAATTCTCCATGTTACTTCAGCTGACATATTCTATATTATCTCAAGTCATTCTGTCAGGTTCCTTCATATCTACCATCACTCTCACCTGAGCCTTTTCATCTTTCAGTATCTTCCGCTCCTCAAATCTTTTTATTGCTCTTTCTAGGCTCMTTCAGACTACTTTGACCTCATCTCTGAAGTGCCTCAAAGGTTTTCTAGTTTCGATTAACTTGGACAAATTGATGTCTTCAGCATATTTCCTTTTCTCTTCCCCTCCTCCTGCTTTGCCCATCAGAACACCTGTAGCATGTGCTRACTTTGCCATTTTGCAAGTGAACTCCTGCTTTGCACTCTCACTGGCAGTCTTTATCTGTGACTGAATTTTACCCACGTGCCTGTCCAGTTATTAGAGGAGCATTTGTAAAAGACTRAGAATGCAAGTCTGGTTTTGAATCAGTTCTTCTCTTCACTGCAGAAGACCTAATAGAGGATGGGAAAGGAACAGCCCACCCCTGATGAAGCCTTGCTGGGCTGCTATATTCACCAGGCAGTTTTAAAGCCACGTCCCAGTTATCAGTTCAGCCAGTGCTTCCTGTTCCTGATTCAAGGCTTTTGCCATGGCCAATGACAAACTCCCACCAATTCCTCTTGCACTGCTTTTTTCAGCCTACCAGTTTCATCTGTTTCTCCTGATGAATTTACACATATTAAACTGGGTAGGGGGTTTACCAGCAACACTGGAAAACCCATGGCTGGAAAAACCCTGCATCCTGATTTCTCAGTGGATGCACACACAGGACAGAACTTCACAAGGAAGGGAGTTCTCTGGTGTGGTTTGTGMCTGTGTGCATGGGAATGAGAGGCACAAACTAGAACTTCTATATGATAGCTGGGATTTAGCAGCCAGAGACTCTCATGCGGGGCAGTTGATCCTGTGAAACACTTTAGGACAGCACACATTCCCATAGAACACAGCAGAAGCCATCCAAGGACATTCCTGCTCTAACTTTATCATTTCTGTTAGCACAAAAGTCAGACACGAGCACGGAAACAATCCCATTACCGTGAGATTGCCCATGGGTGTATGCTGGTGGCACGACTGCCCTTGCACTGGTRTAATGATGGCCAATTTAGCATTTGTGAGCTGTTGCTAAAACCTGGCCCCATGGACACCCCCTGGTTATATGGTTATTGCAGCACAGGATTGTTTTTCTCTGTAAGAAATAAATTAAATGCCTCTGTCTAGTGGGCAGCCTCCTTCTACAGAGGATTGGGACAATGCATTCAAACTCCTCACTGTAGTATCTAAAGGCTTTGTTACATGTCAATAAATAACTGAAATGGCCCATCAGTCCAGTAGCATGGGGAGTGAGAACAATGTACAACCAGATAATTAAATRTCTTGTCTTTAAACAAGAAACAAAGTAGTTTTCAATGGAGGCTGCTAAACCAAGCACCCTTGCTCTTCTGACACGCTTTTGGGGCTGTGCTTGGTGTTCTGTATTGACGAGCCATTGTGTGGGGATTTTGCTGGATGTAAACACTGAAAAAGAATTTCATTCTACTGTTCTGRCTTACTCATCCCAAATAGGACTTCTCTGGTCCTGTTGAGAGCCTTAGACACCATGGTTAATCCCCTTCAGCTCTGCCCTGGGCCAATGTGAAGAAGTAAAAACACACAAGTAGCACCTTCTAGGCAGAGGTATTTATATCTTCGTGTCTTATGTGGGAAGGAGGAACCATTCTCTACCTCTTCTAGGGAAAAAGTGTTGTAGGCCACAGTGAAGCCTGGCTTCACCCTACAGATCCTCCACACGACCACTCTGAATTGCTCAAGAAAGCCTCCAGGAACAAATGCAGTTATTGGAGAATGAACTGCGCACAAAAATCAACTCTCTTCCTCAACTGGCCTTTACATTATTACCTACATGGTCTCAAGCATTTTATCATTTTATCATTTTATCATTTTATTTTATTTTATTTTATTTTATTTTATTTTATTTTATTTTATTTTATTTTATTTTACTTTATTTTACTATTTCTGACGTGCAGCAAATTTGGCCAAACCTCTAACTTAAATAATTAACCTCAGGAGAATGAACAGGATACAGGAAGAAAACAGCCAGCTGTGAAGGACAGTTGTGTCTTACTAATCTRCTGTAATTCTTTGCACATCTCAACAAATGAAAGCAAGATGTATCATTTTGCCTTGGATATTTGAAAATGAACAGTAGAAAACACAAACTCCACGGAAGGGTTAAATAGTGAGATAACCAAAATTGCTAATTATGCTTTACTTCCAGATGAGTGAAGGCTRTAGGGAATTATGCAGGGACTTAACAGCTCACAGTCACCAGGGCAGCACAATGCTATATGAAGTCCCCAGATGACAAAGGCAGCCTGATGCGTGCTGAGAGGAATGCCAGGAATACTCAGGCACATCTCACACAGGGTTTGACATGCATCAAACCCAGTCTGAAAACAAAAGCAAAGGAGCTCCCCATTTTTCCTTCATGCTGCCTCAAAGCTTCCTATCGGCCGCCTCCTGGAAACTGCTCCTGAAAGTATCTTTTGATTAATACCATTTTTTTCAAAGGTGGCAGAGCTCACACTGCTCACATTGCACTCCTTTGTGGTCCTGTGCCTGGCTCTGCTTGTTTTATACSGTGAGCTTGGTGGGTTTGCTCCATACAACTGCAAAACCTGCCTGCATCCAGTCCTGCTCCTCTGGCCATGACTCCTGGCCGGCACAGTGATTATGAATAAAGTTGCATGAAATTGAAGCACAGCAACATGAAAAAGAGATTTCTGTAATTTTTTTAACATATTACAAAATTACCTGATCACCTTGGATCACCACACCATAAGAAATCACCGAGACAAATGGCTCTCAATAAAGAGGAAGGGCTTAGAAATGAAAATCTGATATCCTTTCTTTCTTATAAAGTAAGTTTTTATCTCATTTTTTCCAAAGTCACAAACCAGTTGTGAAGAGATAGAGAATCACCTGAATTGTCACTTGAAATATTTCTTGCATTTGCCTTTGAAATATTTTTCTCCAATTACACTCAGCAACTGGTCTGGAGAGTAGATGGATCCTGGCTCCATGTGAGATGACAATTCCACTTATTTCCCAGCAAAACCCATTTGGCTSCATTCACCACTTATACTCGATACTTTATGATCCCCCTAAACTCCAAATTATTGAGCTGTTTTCCAGCTGTTAGGGCCCGTTACACAATGGTGCTCCCAGGGATATTCGGGGTTTCGGAGCACAGCCACACCTGGAGCCACCCGGCAGCTGCGGCTGGCAGTTTGCTGCTCAGCTCCCATCTTTTTCCAGCCCCTCTGCAGCCTTATAATCAGAAGGGGAAAACCTGCGCTGGGCTGCCGGGCGAAATCCGGCTCACACCGCGGTCCCAGATTGGAATCGGGCGTGATCCCCGGCAGCTTCGGCACCTCCCGCCAGCTGCCTCCACGGGCAGAAGTGAGAATGTTAATAAACCCTGCAATGAAAGGAAGTTGTTGGGTTGCAATTAACATATGCCATTAGTATCTGTCGCTTTGGCCGGCCGCAGCAGACAGGCTGAACCCATACATACAAATGAGTGTCTGCCCGAGCCGCGCCGAGGGGAGGGAGAGATGATTTCATTGTGAGCGTCTGGTGCTGTCAGCAGCTTTAAATCACACGGGTACTTACCAACAAAAACAGTAACGACCATTGTGTCCCGGAACAATCGTACGGCTTTTAAAACCTTGTTTTATTCAATAAACTGTTCTAAACGTTCGCCCGCCCGCTTCTTCTCACCAGAGTCGCTTCATTTGAAAGGTGTTCCGAGGGGGAAAAATGAAGGTCTGGCCCACCAAAGGTATTTTTGAAGTGGCCGATCTTCTCCTCTGGCCCTTGCGGAACGCTCCCGGGCGCTGCTGCCAGCGGGACAGGGGATGGCGGCAGTCCCGTGGGATCACACCGACCCACTCCTGATGAGTGCCACCAAGGGTTTCTGGAAGGTCGGAACGAGTCCCGAGCCTCCCACTCTGGCTGGGATCATTTCGCTGGAGTGGTGGTTGTGCTTCTCTGCTTTCATTAYCAATAACTACCTTCCTTGGGCTGCCTGCATCACCAACTGCATCACCAACTCCTCTCTCTTAGGGGGCTCAAAGATTAAAACGCACAGAAAAGCCCGTGTCCATTGGCACTGCCAGGGACCTCCTTGTTAATTGCTATCGCTCTCTTCTGCTCCAAAGAGATGTGGCAGGAACTGAAGGCTTAGCAGGTTTTATCCTCTCTAAAAATAAAGCCTCTGTGAATTCAATAAAAAATTTTAATTTCTAACCCCCAGATATATTGCTGGAAGCGGATTGTAAATTCCCTTTTTTTTTCCCAACCATCTTAGTCCTCCTCCTCTACATTTTTAAATGTTTATTTACATAAACAATTAGTTCAAGGACCACCACTACCAAAACCAGTAGATCTAGGACTGCAAACGTGATTCTGCTGAATTGCTAAACTGCTGTGAAAAACAACAAAGTCAGAAGCATCTGGGCTGTGCTCCAAGACATGGGATTTATATGATCACATTCTGCATCTTGGTTCAGTCTGACAGAATATTTTCCTATTTTCTGTGTTAAAAGAGCTTTAAAGGTCTCTGCAGGAGTTTCTCTTTGGAGGCATTTGAGATGGCAGATGATAATTAGATATTTCTATAGTGCAAAAATTATTTTCTTTGCATTTCCCAGTTTGCAGGCAGAGCTGTGGTCAGCAGCCCTGTCTGACTCAGCCTCTCATCTTCCTGCTTTTAAAACCCCACAGCTCTCCTATTTATTGACTTTTTTTTTTTAAAAAAAAAAAAAAAAAAGTTTTACTGCCTCTGAAAAAATCCTGTTCTCTTGTCCTTGCTTCCAGCTGTCTGCAGCAGAGCTACTGCTGTCTCCAGTGGAATTTGTGTCCAAGTAAGCACTGCGAAGAAACCGTAGGATTCATCCCTGCTCAACAAGTCCAGCRGGATGCAGCTGGTGCTCACCAAAATGGCCTGAGAAAAGCTGTGGGACCATCCCCTTGAGCTAGCCCTGCTCTGGGGGAAAAGACCAGCTCCAGATAGATGAGAGAGCCAGCAAAGGAATTGTTCCATTTGGTGGTTTTCCTGAACTCCATTWTGAAATCCTCAGAGGTGGTTGTGTCAATACATCCTCGCCTGCATGTGGGGATGGACCAGCATCACAATGGAGCTCCAAAATGGGGTTTTTTTCCCAGCCTTTACACTTTCCATCTCATCCCTGTATGTAATTCCCCATTTTCCTTCTGCTTTACAGCACATGGGCAAGAGGCTGGAGCAGCCACCCTGTGTCACTGGGACAATGCCATGGTTGTCCTGGCCACCCTTTAGGGTACCTTTATCAGTCAGTGCCATCACTGGAAAGCAGAGCCAGGCTGACACTCAGGCTTCTTCAAGGACCCACCACCAGCTCTGGCCCTGCCTGGRGCTAGGGAGAAGTGGCAGGGGTGGCACTGCACCTCAGAGGGGATAGGGACTGCAGCCTGTGTGGCTTGTCTTGCTTTGGTGACCCTGCACTACTGCACTGCAGGGTGGCACTGGAACCGTGTCTCCAGATGGGGACTTCAATATGCTGTCAGTTTTTTTGGTGGGGAAATRCCTCTGTAGCTCCGTGTCATGAAGCTGCAGCTTCTTGCCAAAAGGCTTCAACTGCATTCTATTCTACCTTCAAAAGSGAGTTGGAAAAAAGGTAAAATTGAGACCCTGCAGCTAAAACTCAACTCTTCTAAAGTCTTCAGCCTGACTGAGAATGAAATTCAAAAGCATTTTGTAACATGAAGGGAAAGGAGATAGTCTTGTACTCTGGGTATTTTCCCCTCCATGAAGTCCCACCACTTATAACAGGATTCCCTGGAGAAAATAAGACATAAACAGGAGAGAAATGAGGTGAAAGCAGGGACAGACACCTGGGAAGATTATAGGGGTATGTATTGTCAGAGTATGCAGAAATTCAGTGAGAAAGACCAAGGCCCATTCAAAATAAATCTGGCTAAGGATGTCAAGCAAACACGAAGGGCTTCTTCAAACACATCAACAACAAAAGGAGCACCAGGGAAAAGACAGAGTCACTACTGGATGGAGAAGGGACCATTGCAAYTGAGGTTGTAGAGAAGGYTGAGATACTGYATGTCCTYCTGCTTCAATCTTCACTGMCAAGGCCAGCCCTCAGTAATCTCTGACCCAGGACATCAGGGAGAAGGTCTGGAGAAAGGAAGATTTCCCCTTGGTTGAGAAGGATTGGGTTAGGGACTWTTTACTCAAACTCAATATCCAGACGACAGTAGGTCCTGTTAGGATGTATTCATGAACTCTGAGGGAGCTGGAAGATGTCATTGCTAGGCCACTCTCAGCCATCTTTGGAAGGTCATGGMAATCAAGAGAGGTGCCTGGGCACTGGAAGAAAGTAGATGTCACTCCAGTATTCAAAAAGGGGCAGGAAGGAAAACCCAGGGAACTACTGGCCATACAGCCTCATGTCCAGCTCCTGAAAAGGTAAAGTAACAGCTCATCCTGGAGTCCAGATAAATGGATGGATGGGTGGATGGGTGGATGGATGGATGGATGGATGGATGGATGGATGGATGGATGGATGGATGGATGGATGGATGGATGGATGGATGGATGGATGGATGGATGGATGGACGGATGGACAACAAAGGATGTTCTATGAAGCTGTCCATGAGACAGCAGTGCGCCCTTGCAGCCAGGAAGGTGAATGGAATTCTGGGATGCATAAGGAAGAGCATTGCCAGCAGGTTGAGGGAGGTGATMCTGCTGCTCTATTCAGCGTTGTGAGGCCACATCTGGAACGCTGCATCCAATTCTGGGCTCTTCAGCAGAAGAGAGACAGGGAGCTCCTGGAGCAGGGGAAAGCTACAAATTAAAGGACTGGAACATCTCTTACAAGGAAAGGCTGAGGGAGCTGGCTCTGCTCAGCCTTGAGAAGAGATGATGGAGAGGGGACCTCACTGATGTCTGTATTTGCCTGAAGGGAGAGTAACAAGAGGAAGCAGCCAGACTCTTCTTGATGGCACTGAGCGATAGGAGAGGCAAAAGGCAATAACTGAAACACAGGAATTTCCATCTAAACAGGAGGAAGAATTTTTTACTTTGAGGGTGTGTAAGCACTGAAGCAGATTGCCCAGAGAGGTGATGGAATCTTTTTTCTGGAAATACTCAAAGACCACCTGGACACAACCCTGAATAATGTGCTCTGGAGGACTCTGSTCACCAGGGAGTTTGGATCAGGTGATGTTCACTGGTCTCTTACAATCTTACCCATTCTGGGATTCTATGAAAATTCATCTGTTTTAAACCAATTTCTTAGATCAAGAGTTARATCTGAGGGAGCTGTATGTTTCACTGATTTTACACCCACAAAAAAAATAATTCTGGATGTTGTGAATTTTCTTCAATCTTTTGATGTTGTTATTTTGACTTGGGTAGCTGTTTCACCCAGAAGCAGTTGTTCAGACACACAGAGTTCAAAGGCACAGTAAGAAAAGGTTGCCAGTGAAAAGTTCCATTAGGAAGTAGATTTAATCTTAAAATATGTATATTCATCATTGCTTAATGTATTTAGTGCAGTGCCCAGGGCAACCCATTATGTAGGTGGGGATGCAGCTCCAGCCTCATGTGTTTTGCTTTCCATTGCATGAAACTTCCATCAGTCTGAGCCAAGGCTGCCTCGTCCCACTGTCCCCAGCATCCCCTGGCTCCCATTTCCTCGCAGGCCACCTCTGACGTGCACCTGGGCCCATGGTGTGCCACTTCAGCCCTTCCACCACCAAGGAACATCCCTGCAAGTGACAGGTAGTGGCTTTCCACCGGGCTGCCTCAGTGGCTCAGTGGCTCATCCCACTCCTGCGCTGCTGATGGACCAAAGTGCCCTGGAGCCACGCCCTGGGCTTTGCAGGGAGCTCCTGCATGACACCCTTAGATCCTGAGGGCTTCTCTCATGCTCCAAGCTAAGCAATCTTGAATGTGAGATTTGTAGAATCAGTCCCTACATTTCCAACCCGTGGTTTCCATATATTCTGATTTTTTTTCAGGTTTTGGGGGAGCAGTTTGACCATGTTTAATGCAGCACCAGGGAGCAAGCAGCCCTGTTAGCTTCTGAAAGGTTCAGTGCTTACTTTTCCTTTATTTTGCATATTTTAGAGTATCCCAATGTGTTCCCCCATACAAATTTTTGGCACAGCTGAACATATACATTTATAATTCCAAAGGTAATGAGTGATAAGCTCTCACAGAGTGGGAACKAAAACAATCACGCTTTTCCCTTAATGCCAACCATCTGCTAGAACCTGATGACAAGACGGGAGGTATCAGTTTCCTTAAGCTGATGCACCTTCACAAGAAAATGGACAGAGAGGCCCATTTGCTAATCTGGAGATAAAAGCTTCATCTCCTGTGTTTGGCACCTTTGGAATAATGAAAATCCCAACCTCTCTGTCCCAGGACGTTGTYCCCTGGGGCCTTGCTGGACACCCTTTCATGGGCAGAATCCAATGCTGGAAAAGTCAAGTTGCCACCATGTTCCCCACGAGATGCCACCTCTCCTGCCCCATCATGGGCTGTTGATATGGTCGGCAGAGCTCAAAACAAAGCCAGAACTTTTGTCACGAGGAACTAATTTTGCTGCTGTTGCTTTAATTTTCTTTACATAGAAAGAGGGGACTTTAGAAAGAAGGATAAAAAAATGTCCCTTATGCTTTTTAACTTCATTACAGGAAACTAGAAGGCTATGGAATGTGATATAAGAAGCTAAGCAAGAGAAAATACAGCCCCTTTAAYACCAACATCTTTTCTTTATTAAGAT